>NC_134484.1:210887286-211132286 GCF_040206685.1 Ascaphus truei | reverse complement strand
CACCACTCGTGAGGCCTACATACCCTCCCCCACTAACCCCCCACCCCGTGAGGCCTAACCACTCTCACCCACTACCCAGCCGGGAGGCCTACCCACATACCCTTGGGGCCAATACCCCCTCCCCCCACACCCAGTACCCACAATAAAAACAATACACTGCCCCACAATAAACATCATTATATTTATTAAATACATAACACACTCCCCGTGCCCCCCATAAATACATGATTTATTCTTTTACATACAGGGTTCATACCCTGGCCTACGTGAGGCGCCGGTGGGCCTGATGGGTCACCTCACAGACCTACAGGTTACCAGCATCATGTTTCACACAGGGTCTGGAGGCCTTTTGGTTGGTCCCGCCAGGCGCCATGGCCCAGCAGGTTGTCTCCGCGGGTCACCGTGGGCCACAATGGGGTCTCCACGGTAGGCCCGCGGATGTGTGGGGGGCCCCAGGTCAGACCCACAGGTGTCTTAGGGGCCTTGGGTGTTTCCCACGGGGGTCTGGGGACCTACAGGTGGTCCCTACGGGTCCACGGTGCCCCCACAGATGTGTGGCCACCGGTTCTTCCCCGCAGGTGTCCCCCGTGGACCCGCCAGCCAGTAACCCGTGAGAAGCCTGAGGAGACCTCAGGTGATCTCCAGAGGTCTCTCGCAACCAAAAGGAACCAACCCTGTATGTAAAAAAAATAAACCGGACCTATACATTAAATACATACATCCACCCCCCCCCCCACCTCCCAACACATACAGTACAATAATGTGCAAAATAACTATTATCCAGATATGGATAATAGATTATTTGCCCATTATGAAACACGTTAAACATGCATAAATCAAAACATGAATTCTTAGGGTATCATGCATTAAGCGGCGAAAAAATGCTTTCGCCAGTTTAGCAATTAGCCATGTTTTTGGCGTGTTTACGTCGCTGTATGCTGTAAGTGGCGAAATGTGCGGCGAATCAATGCGCCGCCACCATTAGCAAATATGTGGACTCGCGTGGCGGGAATGTTGAAATGGCGTGTAAGCACCGCGTGTGGCGTGCACGCACCGCCACTGGCGTGCACGTACCGCCAATGGCGTTCTGTTTCTGAATCACGCGCTTAAACAACCAATGGCGTGATTGTGCGGCCTATTTAAAGGTAACATTTGTTTATATTCTTTCTCTGTGTTGTTGTGAGAGAGAGGGAGTGACGGACAGAGCTGTGCATTGTGACAGTACTTCATACAGGTGTTGATTGATTTGTGTTGTGGTGTAATATTTTGTTTAGCATTTGTTGTTATTGTCTATTTGAATTTGTTTAGTGAGTTTGAGGTTTATTTTTGTTGTGTTGCTTGTGAGTGCTACAGGTATGTACGGGAGGCGTGGCAGTCAGAGGACTGATGCTGGGGTGAGTGATGTGAGTCAGGAGAGTGATGTTGATGACAGTGTTGATGCTAACTTCAGTCCTGAGAGTCAGGACAGTGATGCTCCTGTGAGAAGTCGTGTGAGAGTGGAGAGTGATGCAAGGGTGAGTGCTGGTTCTCGTGTGAGTAGTCGTGTGAGAGAGGGGACTGATGCAAAGGTGAGTGGTGCTTCTCATGTGAGTAGTCGTGTGAGAGAGGGGACTGATGCAAGGGTGAGTGCTGCTTCTCGTGTGAGTAGTCGTGTGAGAGAGGGGACTGATGCAAGGGTGAGTGCTGCTTCTCGTGTGAGTAGCCGTGTGAGAGAGGGCAGTGATGGTAGGGTGAGTGGTGCTCGTGTGAGTAAGGGGACGCGTGGTGCTGTGGCGTCTGATGGTGCATTGCTTCTGGATTCTCTTCCATTGGAAGAAGGGGAGTCCAGTCAGCAGCAGGCAGGTGCCAATGCAGCACGTGCTTCAAGGACTAAAAAGACAGTGCCAAGAAATAAAAGATTTAATCAAGCAGAAATGACAGCCCTTGTGACGGGCATTGTGGCAAAATATGACCAGCTCTGTGGTAATTTAGTAGGTAAGATATTGTAATCCTTGATTATGTTTTCTATTATATTCCTATGATTATGCTTAAATATGTTGTAATACATGTGATTTCATGGCCTTTATGTATGTCATATGTAATACATGGTATATATGACAGTATGTAAAGGAGGTTAAGGATGTATGTTAAAGTCATGTGTGTATTTATAAATATAATGGATCTAATAGATCTGACTACATAATGATTGTATGCACATTATCAGTGAATCTTACAAATTTGTATTACATTTATATATTATAATGGAGGTAATCTTCATTACTGATTAATTTCCTTCTACCAGTAGTTTAAGGCAGCATACAAAGTACTGTGATTTTAAAATCATTATTTTTCATGTATTTGCTATTCTACGTAGGTGATGAATATTCATGTCTTGCGGTATTAATGTTACATGTGATCAATTTCTTTATGTATACTTATGTATATGTTTTTTTATGTCAACATCTGTATACATATATGTTATACTATATATTTCCCCATACACAGCATATATCAATATCCAAACTCTTACTCTCCCTTTGTGTACACACACAGCACATTCGCTATACACCCACAAAATGGTGGTACACACAACATAATAAACGCACACACCACACCTCACATTCAAAATGGAGTTGGAGCAGTTATCATAAGCATCAACCCCATCACCCCACCCCACACACACATGAACCCAATTAGCCCACCCACACATCAACATTATGTTACACTCTAATGTTGCATTAATGGAGGGGAGGAGTCCAATAGTGTCTAACTTATTGTCCAATCCCCTGTCGTGTAAGTGTTAGGCCTCGTTTAGGGTGGTTCCTTTGGAGGCACTACGTGCGGACATCAGCTACAATGTATTAAATCTGAACTGTGGTTGTCATGGTAGCAGGTGGCCTGTGTTTGAACTATGTAGTTTATGCAGGCTAAAGTTCAATGAAGCAAACCATACATTTTTAAAAGCTGCTGCAGCGTCACTGTGACCTACACAGCCAATTGCATCATTCTTGAGAATGAGTTCAACAGTGCAACTTCTATCCCTAACCTGCCGTCTGTATCCCCTCCCCCTCTCTGCCTCCTCAACACATGATTACATCTGCTGACAGTATGAACACACATTGGCCATCACACTGCCGCCCTCCCTCAGTAACCCTCTCCCTACAACTCTTGTTTTTGCTACCCTGAACGAGGCTTAATGCTGAATATGTTATGTAATAAAATTTTGAATGTTATTGAATGTGCCACATTCATGCATGATTACTGCTGCGGCCTAGTTTATTCGAGCATTTGCCCGTTCTCGGCCGCAGCAGTAACCTGGCGCGCGCCGGAGGGTGCCGGGCGCGCGCCGAAGCAGCGGAGGAGCGCCCTCCTACCGGGGCGCTCTCCCTCCCGCTGCCGGGTCCGCCGGGTCCCCCGAAACCCCCTGCCGCCGTCCCCCACATCGCGAGACACCAGGGCTCCCTCGGGGAGCCCTGGACGCGCGTGCAGAGGGCGCAGGCACCCGATGACGCGTGACCGCGCATCGGTGATGCACGGCATGCTGAGGGAGTGCGGCTAGCACGCCGGGGCATCCCCCGGCTTGCGGTGCTAGCCGTGCTCGGATAAAACGTGTCGGTAGTGTACAACACATACCATTATGTAATCCTACTTCAGTGCTGCTCAAATAGTTATGAATTTGCCCAGAATAATGGCATGTTTCTATTCTATTACATGTTCACGTCAGATGGATAAATTAGTGGCACAGTTGTATTTATGTATTTTTAGAGGCAGCTGTGCTTTGTTTTCTTGTGAAGCAAAACATGCACTGGTTGCAGCGTTATCACCCTGGTGTTCTGCATGTGTCTGTGCAAGCATTCTTAGTAAAGATGGATGTATTATGACATCTTCTGACTATGATTCTACATTTACACCATGATGTAAATATTATTATGCACACCCATATATGTATTATTTAATGTGGCACATTGTTAACATTAATTCTCAAATTCTAAAAGTGTACACTCTTGCATGCATTGTTCATAACTGAAGTATAAATTTTCTTGATAGTACAACATTATTCTATTATTTTTAAAGCCAGGACCAGTTCCACAATTCGCCGTCAGTTATGGGAGGAAATTCGTGTTTCCGTCTCAGCATGTGGAAATCAGGTCCGGACATTGAAGAATTGTAGGAAAAAATTTGACGATATACGGAGAAATTTGAAAAATGCTATTCAATTTGGACGCAGGCATGCTTCTGGGACTGGAGGTGGACCACCAGCATCACCTATTACATTCACCCCTTTGGAGGAGATGTTGAGGGAAAAAATGTTACCTGTTGTAATAACAGGATTACCTGGAGACAGGGACATAGGAGTTTATCCACAAATTTTCCCACCAGGTGATTAATCTCTATATATTTCATGTTTATAATACTGTTTATTATAATGTGACAGTTGAGGAAATAGTTGAATAATGTTTAATTTCAAATAACATATAGGGTATTAACAATCTGCAGAATAACCTTTCTCCTTTTTAGTGTTAAAATGAAATAGTGTAGAAATCATTATCTAATAATTTGTCAGTAACTTCAGTACTTGGGGTTAGTTAGGAAACTGTCTACGTGCATTATTGTGTGACGTTACACATGAAGTTGTTGACGAAGTGCATACTTCAAATAAGGCTTTATGCTATCATAAACATGTTATTTTTCTGTTATATTTTTCATTAACCTTCTAACATTCAAAATTGTCATCTTGTGAATTGTATTTTTTTTACATTCATATAGTTACACCTGTGCCTCCGAACAACCAAGAAGAGGTGGTCACATCCGATTCCTCTTTAGCATCATCACTTTTGGAAGGTGAGTCAATCATGTTAGCATTTTTTTGTGTTTTTGTTCCTGTAACTAACATGATGTTTCAACATACATAACAACCACATGTGGGAGATATGATCATAATTATTATTAAAAACATGACTTATGTAGTTGCACTCATTTAAATAGCAGCACCACATGACATGCTTTGTGATGTAATCTAGCACTAATAATGCAGGAAACATTATAACTGTTGGTAGTATGTAACTTCAATAAATAGTCACCATCTCAAATACATATATACGTACATATTTGTGACAAAACAGTTTTTCATACATTAACGTTACTATTGTATGTTCAACATGACATACACACAAGTAAATATTGTACAATGACATACTAGTATAATTGTAATAGTAACTTTGTATGGAACATGTTGTATTTGTCATGTTCCTCTAAATAGGATGTGTGTTTGTTTAGTGTGTATGGTGTCCCTTGCACTGTTCCTTGTATGAAGTGAACACACATCAAAATTAAATCAGACAGTTACATAATCCATTGCAGCACTGGTCTTTATTAAATTATGCTGTACAGCCTGTGCTTGTGCTTCCATACACCCTTATGTCACAAGTAACACATCCAGCAACACAATGTTGGTAATGGAATTGTTCTAGAATATGTGTAGACGTTACACTAATGCCTATTACGTTAAAACATATGTTCATCATTTATGTTGCAGCCTGTGTCAGAACCAGTATTTATAATACTGTTCTGCATAATTACTTACATCACACATGTCACCATTGAGTGTAACAATAATGTTTAACTGGTCATGAATAATGCAACATCAAAAAAAATATAGGGAAATATTAATGATTTATTTTGTAATATGTCATAATGGTTAATTTAACATACACATGTAGACATGAAACCATGTCAACAATGACAAATGTTAATGTTTTTTTTGTCCCCCAAAACTAGGCATTGCATCTGAACAACATCAGAGTCCAATAGTAACACAAGCAGCTACATTACCACCTGCAAATAATACACAAGAAAGTTTGGCAGCAATGGATGCGTCAGAATCAAGGATTACCGTACTCCACATAAAACACCATCAGGAACTAATGGGAGTACACCAATGTATGGCAGTAGAAATGCACAAAATTCAAGAGATAATATGTAAAATCCCAGAAGAATTGCATGTAATGAATCAGACATTACGGACACTTGTGACCACTCTACAGCAAGGGAATCATCTTGTTCCACAGTCTGCACGAAATGAGGGACTCCTCAGCGGCAACAATCAAGGTATTTTCCATGGAGGCATTTTGTCTCCACAAACAGACGTATTCAATGTATCTACTGATGATATATCCCAAGTCAGAAGCTTTGTTCTGGAATCACCAACGACATCTGAACAAATGCAGACATCCAGTACAGATGATAATCTTAGACACGCACCTAAAAGGACAACAAAAAGGAAAAGATCAAATACAGAAATACGACATTCACTTGGCTGGAATACTTTGTCCTATACTGCTAAACAATTTACCCAGCAACAAGGTATCCATGTGTATAACCAGCCTCAAACTGTTACTGTGTCTACCCAGGCCCAAACTGCATCTCTATTTTTAGAGCCACAACCTACACCTGTTGTTACACAGGCCCAAACTGCATCTCTATTTTTAGAGCCACAACCTACACCTGTTGTTACACAGGCCCAAACTGCATCTCTATTTTTAGAGGCCCAAACTACACCTGTTGTTACACAGGCCCAAACTGCATCTCTATTTTTAGAGCCACAACCTACACCTGTTGTTACACAGGCCCAAACTGCATCTCTATTTTTAGAGGCCCAAACTACACCTGTTGTTACACAGGCCCAAACGGCATCTCTATTTTTAGAGCCACAACCTACACCTGTTGTTACACAGGCCCAAAGTATTCCTGTTCTTACACAGGCACACACTGCACCTGTTTTTACACAGGCCCAAAGTACTCCTGTTCTTACACAGGCACACACTGCACCTGTTTTTACACAGGCCCAAAGTACTCCTGTTCTTACACAGGCACACACTGCACCTGTTTTTACACAGGCCCAAAGTACTCCTGTTCTTACACAGGCACACACTGCACCTGTTTTTACACAGGCCCAAAGTACTTCTGTTCTTACACAGGCACACACTGCACCTGTTTTTACACAGGCCCAAAGTACTCCTGTTCTTACACAGGCACACACGGCACCTGTTTTTACACAGGCCCAAAGTACTTCTGTCTGTACCGTGGCCCAAAGTTCACCTGTATCTACCTTGCAAAAAATTGAACCTGTCTATAAGGATACACCATTTCTTCCAGTGTCTACACAGGCACAAAGTGGATTTTTGTACAACCATCTCCAACATGTTACAGTGTCTACCCAGGGACAAAGTGGATTTTACAACAACCATCCTGAACATCTTACAGTGTCTACCCAGGGACAAAGCCCATTTGTATTTACCCATCCTCAACTTCTTACTGTGTCCAACCAGGGACAAACAGCAGGTGTGTCTACCCATCCTCAACTTCTTACCGTGTCCAACCAGGGACAAACAGCAGGTGTGTCTACCCATCCTCAACTTCTAACCATGTCCAACCAGGGACAAACAGCAGGTGTGTCTACCCATCCTCATCTTCTTACCGTGTCCAACCAGGGACAAACAGCAGGTGTGTCTACCCATCCTCAACTTCTTACCGTGTCCAACCAGGGACAAACAGCAGGTGTGTCTACCCATCCTCAACTTCTTACCGTGTCCAACCACGGACAAACAGCAGGTGTGTCTACCCATCCTCAACTTCTAACCGTGTCCAACCAGGGACAAACAGCAGGTGTGTCTACCCATCCTCAACTTCTAACCGTGTCCAACCAGGGACAAACAGCAGGTGTGTCTACCCATCCTCAACTTCTAACCGTGTCCAACCAGGGACAAACAGCAGGTGTGTCTACCCATCCTCAACTTCTTACTGTGTCCAACCAGGGACAAACAGCAGGTGTGTCTACCCATCCTCAACTTCTAACCGTGTCCAACCAGGGACAAACAGCAGGTGTGTCTACCCATCCTCAACTTCTTACTGTGTCCAACCAGGGACAAACAGCAGGTGTGTCTACCCATCCACAACTTCTTACCGTGTCCAACCAGGGACAAACAGCAGGTGTGTCTACCCATCCTCAACTTCTAACCATGTCCAACCAGGGACAAACAGCAGGTGTGTCTACCCATCCTCATCTTCTTACCGTGTCAAACCAGGGACAAACAGCAGGTTTGTCTACCCATCCTCAACTTCTTACCGTGTCCAACCAGGGACAAACAGCAGGTGTGTCTACCCATCCTCAACTTCTTACCGTGTCCAACCACGGACAAACAGCAGGTGTGTCTACCCATCCTCAACTTCTAACCGTGTCCAACCACGGACAAACAGCAGGTGTGTCTACCCATCCTCAACTTCTAACCGTGTCCAACCAGGGACAAACAGCAGGTGTGTCTACCCATCCTCAACTTCTAACCGTGTCCAACCACGGACAAACAGCAGGTGTGTCTACCCATCCTCAACTTCTTACCGTGTCCAACCAGGGACAAACAGCAGGTGTGTTTACCCATCCTCAACTTCTAACCATGTCAAACCACGGACAAACTGCAGGTGTGTCTACCCATCCTCAACTTCTAACCGTGTCCAACCAGGGACAAACAGCAGGTGTGTCTACCCATCCTCAACTTCTAACCATGTCCAACCAGGGACAAACAGCAGGTGTGTCTACCCATCCTCAACTTCTTACCGTGTCCAACCAGGGACAAACAGCAGGTGTGTCTACCCATCCTCAACTTCTTATCGTGTCCAACCACGGACAAACAACAGGTGTGTCTACCCATCCTCAACTTCTAACCGTGTCCAACCAGGGACAAACAGCAGGTGTGTCTACCCATCCTCAACTTCTAACCATGTCCAACCAGGGACAAACAGCAGATGTGTCTACCCATCCTTAACTTCTAACCGTGTCCAACCAGGGACAAACAGCAGGTGTATCTACCCATCCTCAACTTCTTACCGTGTCCAACCAGGGACAAACAGCAGGTGTGTCTACCCATCCTCAACTTCTAACCGTGTCCAACCAGGGACAAACAGCAGGTGTGTCTACCCATCCTCAACTTCTAACCGTGTCCAACCAGGGACAAACAGCACGTGTGTCTACCCATCCTCAACTTCTTACCGTGTCCAACCAGGGACAAACAGCAGGTGTGTCTACCCATCCTCAACTTCTTACCGTGTCCAACCAGGGACAAACAGCAGGTGTGTCTACCCATCCTCAACTTCTTACCGTGTCCAACCAGGGACAAACAGCAGGTGTGTCTACCCATCCTCAACTTCTTACCGTGTCCAACCAGGGACAAACAGCAGGTGTGTCTACCCATCCTCAACTTCTAACCGTGTCCAACCAGGGACAAACAGCAGGTGTGTCTACCCATCCTCAACTTCTAACCGTGTCCAACCAGGGACAAACAGCACGTGTGTCTACCCATCCCCAACTTCTTACCGTGTCCAACCAGGGACAAACAGCAGGTGTGTTTACCCATCCTCAACTTCTAACCATGTCAAACCACGGACAAACATCAGGTGTGTCTACCCATCCTCAACGTCTTACCGTGTCCAACCAGGGACAAACAGCAGGTGTGTCTACCCATCCTCAACTTCTTACCGTGTCCAACCAGGGACAAACAGCAGGTGTGTCTACCCATCCTCAACTACTTACCGTGTCCAACCAGGGACAAACAGCAGGTGTGTCTACCCATCCTCAACTTCTTACCGTGTCCAACCAGGAAAAAACAGCAGGTGTGTCTACCCATCCTCAACTTCTAACCGTGTCCAACCAGGGACAAACAGCAGGTGTGTCTACCCATCCTCAACTTCTTACCGTGTCCAACCAGGGACAAACAGCAGGTGTGTCTACCCATCCTCAACTTCTAACCGTGTCCATCCAGGGACAAACAGCAGGTGTCTCTACCCATCCTCAACTTCTAACCGTGTCCAACCAGGGACAAATAGCAGGTGTGTCTACCCATCCTCAACTTCTTACTGTGTCCAACCAGGGACAAACAGCAGGTGTGTCTACCCATCCTCAACTTCTTACCGTGTCCAACCAGGGACAAACAGCAGGTGTGTCTACCCATCCTCAACTTCTTACCGTGTCCAACCAGGGACAAACAGCAGGTGTGTCTACCCATCTTCAACTTCTAACCGTGTCCAACCAGGGACAAACAGCAGGTGTGTCTACCCATCCTCAACTTCTAACCGTGTCCAACCAGGGACAAACAGCAGGTGTGTCTACCAATCCTCAACTTCTTACTGTGTCCAACCAGGAACAAACAGCAGGTGTGCCTACACATCCTCGACTTCTAACCGTGTCCAACCAGGCCCAGAGTGCTGCAGCAATTGTTCAGACACAAACTGCACCAGTGATTATTCCAAAGAAAAAAGGGAAAAAAAAGTTGTTAATGCAGAAAAAAATGTATGTGCACCATCAAAAAGGCCACTTACCCGTTCCCAAACTAAATAGAAATAAAATGAAGTTAATTTTCAAACGTTTACTGTGTGTTTATTTTTAAATACAAATGTAAGGATAAATTCATGCCACTTAAAAGTGTGGTAATGTGTTATTCTTAAAATAATGAATTTGTGTTCTTACACATTTAATAGCATTATGACACAAAATTAACATTTGTAGAGGTGTCAATATATCAAGGTTATTCACAAAGTACATAAACAGTAATGAGCACATATACTAGTATAGTGATGTACATCTTACAGTGTTTATACATTACTGACATACATTGTATGTTTAAAACATATATCATAAGTACACATGGTACAACATTGTTTAAAACTACATATATGTTCATTTACATTCAATGATTATCATATTTAACGCTGCCATTAAAAACTGAAGCACATTCATTAGTATTACACTTAATATTCCATATGCATGTAATTGTGTACAAAATTATTCACATAATTAAAACTACTTACCTTAACATTCACATACTTTGTTACAAATGTGTACATTGACTGACAGTTATAATCAATGTGTGTGAGTATATGATCTATATAAAGATTAATTTTAATTTTATATTTCATATTAATATTACTATATATATATATATATAATTATGTTTACATATACATTGTTATTTAGAGATATATATGTAATGTACACACACACACACACACATATATATATATATATATATATATATATATATATATATATATATATATATATATATATGTATATATATATATACACACACAATGTGTGTACAGATACGTATATTACATATTAACTTATTATAAATATATGTATATATACTTACCATTATTTCTGCATAAATGCAATCACACACGTGTGGGTTGTAGAATTTGTTAGTCTATCTAGACATTCAGTATCTGTAAGTGCAAGAAGTATGGCTCAATTATTTTGTATTTTTTGTAATGTTTACTCCAAAACATGGTTGTTCGTTCACACGATCATTAAAAGGTAATATAAATAATAACAATATTTCATAACACATTTATTGTGACAACATACAATAAGTAATCTAAATTATTTTCATAAACATGAATTCTTGAAATATTTTAGCATGGTGGTTTTTTCAACACCTGCTTGTGGGAGTTTTGAATGCAGAAAAACTGGCTTTTGTTTAATAACCTTCAAAATTACGTCACATTGATAAAAAGTATCAACTTGTGTATTTGCTTGAGAACATTCTAATTGCTCATTAGTCTCAGCTATTTACTAAGGAGAAGACATGGCGTCAAGTGTTAGACATGAAATGAAATTTTTCATATTTCAGGCCATAGAATTTCAGCCAGATAAAAAAGCGAATTTGCGTCAAATTTATGATTTCATACAAGACAAATTTAATGAAGATCAACAAACTAGAAACCCAAAAAATTGGAAAGTATCAGTACGCAACAATTTAAGTAGTAATGAATGCTTTGAAAGAGACATTCCCCGGGCTGGTGAAATGGCCACTTGTTGGAAAGTGACTGATTCTAAGAAGATTACTTTAGAACATGGAACATATCTCCTGATAACCAGTTTTTTTTACCCAATCCAAATTTCAATCAACGGCCACAGACTGCTGTCGTGTACCCAAAGGAACAGCAGGGCATAACAGATTCTCAAATGGTATGTGAAGGGAACTTCAATGCTATGCTGCCTACTGTACATGATACAAACATGTTTGGATTGGAATCAACTGAACGTGTGTACCTGCCTCAGTCCGTGTCGTGGCAAATGAATGGTGAAATACCATATGAAGGCGTCACAGACATGTATGTGGCTGAGCATCCCAGGGTTCTTACTGCAAATCGGAATCAATTTCTGTATAGCAGCAGCAACGGTGAGGAACACATTGACGCCAGCAGCTGCAGGTTCCAGAAATGTCGTTTCTAAATATAAAGATAAAGGTAAACATTGTTCACATTAGCCTATAACTAAACTAATACTAATTTTCAATAACACCATCATGTACACCATTTCATGAACCCACGCTAAAGACAACCATGTACTGTAGTGTTAAAACACACTTTCAGCATAATGTATCCATATACTTATGGATGTATTTTTCAAATACAGCTGCATTCGATTTACACACATGCAACGTTCAGTTACAGATGAGTGATCCGGAATTTGGCTCAATTACACATATATATGTACACACACAAATATGTTATTAAAATTGCCTACAATTACACATTGTCTACTTGCTGTAGTGCTGAACAGCAGTCCTCAAGACACCCAACAGGTCAGGTTTTCAGGACATCCCAGCTTCACCACAGGTGGCACTATCAGTGGTGATTGAGGCACCTGTGCTGAAGCTGGGATATCCTGAAAACCTGACCTGTTGGGGGTGTTGAGGACTGCTGTTCAGCACCCATGTATGTTGTTAGTCGCGTCCAGCTGTGACGTCACTCCGTGATCATGTGACAATGCGGACTCAACTATGAAGTTAATCATGTATTATACAATATGATGGCAAAACGCTCTCACTCGCGTGTTCACACACATTATGTAAATATGTGAAAATACACAACAATAGTATAGTCAAACGTTGGGACTTATAAAAGCTTAATTATTAACATGCATCAGTTTAGTTGTGCGCGTGCACATTGTTAACCGTTATGGTAGTTGGCCGGACATAGGGCGAGCTTGTGACGTGAGGGGGCGTGTTCAGATGTTAACGGGGGCATGTCAAATGATAAGTGTATACTGAAACACAT
Source organism: Ascaphus truei (assembly GCF_040206685.1). Lineage (NCBI taxonomy): Eukaryota > Metazoa > Chordata > Amphibia > Anura > Ascaphidae > Ascaphus > Ascaphus truei. Next base: position 211,119,194 of record NC_134484.1, on the reverse strand, counting down.
AACAAGGCAGCGGGGACACTAATGTGTGTGTCACATGCGCGTGGGGGGGGTTTGCTTGGTTGTTTAGTGCGTGCTAAGTGAGACATGCAGTATGTGAGTGAGATAGTTATATAGCGAAGTGAGGGGGCGTGATCATGCATGTCCGTTGCCGTGCCCATTACATGACGCGACAGAGTCGCATTTACTGTGAGAGATGACGCTGGGGGCGTGGCCACGCATCTGTATAACAAACACAGTCACCATCACAGCGCAAGGCTCTGCGTGCACTGTGCTATGAAGGGCAGCCCCCCCAGTCCGCCCGGTCCAAGTCCCTACCTTGGCGCGCACCTTTCAACAGCGGTGCGCGGCAGCTTTTCAGGGAGGCAGGGGAATTTAAAGTTCACATCTGCGACGGAGGCGTGTCCACGTCCCCGGCGGTGCTTCAGCCAGTAAGGGCAAATCACAAGCGGAATGTCATGGCCACGCCCCCGCAAACTAACAGCCACACCCCCTCCCATCGTAAACCTTCCCTCTCCACCCAGACCGCGCATTGCGGTGTACCGCTGTGCGCGCGCCGCCCCCCCCACCGGAGGTGCGTGTGACAGTCAAGACTGGGGACTCAGGCTTTAAAAATACATTTACAACACTTTCAATTAACCGCTGCGCATGCACATTCAGTGTGAATGCCCATGAAGTGCGTAGCAACAATGAATTGCGCTGTTCAGACGCACAGCGCAGCCAGCGCCATGCACGCAAACATCACTGTTTACACTAATGTAATTAGAAGAATGTGGTAATAAATTGTAACACAGCTGCCATGTTATATGTGCACGTACACATGTACATGTCCATAAGTCACTGGTGCCAAGTGTTACATAGCCCTATGCACACACATGCGAGCGGTATGCAAGTCCCTGTGACCGCATCATACCAGTACTTGTAATGGAACAATATGTGTACCTTATGCGTGAACATGGACAGTGATGAACATGATATTACAACATATTCTCAATATAATAAACATTCTGATGCAAATGTACAAAAGTCTGTTGTTTGTATTTCAGAAAAATGAATCTTACATGGACTCACAATCAATGCATGTTCCAGTCAAGACAAACAGAGTTTGGTGATTTTTGACATCTCACATTTTGGAACAATGGTCCCATGTTTCCAAGCAATGATGCTTATGCTATTGTGAAGCTTATTTGTGCTTGTAGTAATTGTAACCTCATGAAATTATTATTATTTTTGTTACATGTAGTTCTTCCTAACATTAATGATATTTAGAATATAAACACATATAAATGTCTAAATATCTTTTTATATGTTTCTGTTAACTTATGTTAACGACATGTATTAGCAAAGCTTACATGACCTATAGATTTTTTTTTACTTGCACATATAGCATTACCTGTAACTAATCATGTGTATGTGAAGTGACTAACCAAATGTGGCGCTCATATACATTTACAATGACAGTGATATAATCAATACAATAGTGATAATAGTGATACTTATACAAACACAATGGTCGATTGCAGCTGTAACCCGGTGTAGGATTGATTTCTCAATCCTCATGGAAAATGGAAAAATGGATCATCAGGAAGCGCATACCATGTGGAAACATAAGAGACAAAAGTGCTTTTTGTGCAATATTGTGCAAACAGTGGTAAGGAAAGTTGCTAGCACAGAATGTGTACACAGAATACTCACAAACGTGAGGTGGAGTATGGGCACATAAAGGTATCTTTAAGGACTGGCTTCAGTCTATGGTGCAGGATGATGCCACAGAAAACAGATTACCAGGTGACCTTAGGGTAGGAAGACACTGGAAATAGCTTAGACTGTAGGGCATTTAATAAAAAGGTAGACAAAATCCAATCTACTCACATATTGATAGGTTAAAAACAGCATTTAGATCTCAATGATCTCAGCAATTCGCGCTCTTTTGCTTCCACCGGATGGGGCCTCACTCTCAGGTCTCCCTCCTTCCTTTCTGTGCGGGTCACGGATGCGTTCCGGCGACCGGAAGTGACGTCATCTGTATCCGAAGGTTCCGGTGGGTAGAGGCAGCGTCACTCTACGCGTTTCACCGTTCTTGGTTTCATCAGTGAAACGCGTAGAGTGACGCTGCCTCTACCCACCGGAACCTTCGGATACAGATGACGTCACTTCCGGTCGCCGGAACGCATCCGTGACCCGCACAGAAAGGAAGGAGGGAGACCTGAGAGTGAGGCCCCATCCGGTGGAAGCAAAAGAGCGCGAATTGCTGAGATCATTGAGATCTAAATGCTGTTTTTAACCTATCAATATGTGAGTAGATTGGATTTTGTCTACCTTTTTATTAAATGCCCTACAGTCTACGCTATGTCCAGTGTCTTCCTACCCTAAAGTCACCTGGTAATCTGTTTGCTGTGGCATCATCCTGCACCATAGACTGAAGCCAGTCCTTAAAGATACCTTTATGTGCCCATACTCCACCTCACGTTTGTGAGTATTCTGTGTACACATTCTGTGCTAGCAACTTTCCTTACCACTGTTTGCACAATATTGCACAAAAAGCACTTTTGTCTCTTATGTTTCCACATGGTATGCGCTTCCTGATGATCCATTTTTCCTGTAACTAATCATGACTATATTTTATTTCTAACATGATGTTTCTACTTAAATCTATAACATAAGGAGACCATTACCTTTTCTCTTGCATATTGGATTAGTACATAAATTTAGTTATAATTATGCAATACTTTTTGCTAATATTGAACATTACACATGACACAATGTAACATTTGCCAGATGATATTATACAACACACATTAGGTATTATGTTACACTATTTGAACATAAATTAAAAATTACATAGTAAGAATATACATACCATATCAAGATGTGGTTGACCAAAATACACAGATGTTTAATGTGAGGAGGAGGGTAAGAAACACTAGCCTATGATGAAAAAAACTGTGACATTATGAAAACACACTTTCATGGCAGAATGTCATAAAATCCATACATATGTTGTTGGTTACCTGAGAAATAGGTGTCGATCACATTCTGACATGTTTCGATACCACTTGCTGTCTGCTCATTGCCACCTGCAGCTATTAGGGGATGTTGTTCGTCAAGCCCCTCCCCTACTGTATGTCGCCTTCTAGGTTATGACTCAATGCAATATTGTGCAGAATGCTGCAACAAATGACAATGTCAGAAACCTTCTCAGGCTTATACTTTAATGCGCCGCCAGTTTTATCTAAACACCTGAACCTACTTTTCAAAAGTCCAAATGTACGCTCGATAACTGACCGAGTGTATATGTGTGCAACATTATATCTGTCCTCTGCAGGTGATTGCGGATTAGCCAATGGTGTCAAAGCCACGGTCGGATACCGTACCCTGAGTCACCTAAAAGACAACGTACAAATTAATATAGAGAGTAAACATTTTCTTAATGTTGTCACGTAGTTGTTAAGGTCAATTTGTTATATTTTAGTCGGCTAAAATTCCACAATTGTACTTTTCATGTCACATGTGTGAGATGATATGTAATCATGGACATATATCATCTTCACACAAACCATTTTGACACCTATAATAAGTACTTACACAATCATATGTAGTATATGTAAAATTTGCATTGACTATAGAAATAAACGTATTCTTGCAATATGTGACATCATATCTTTACTACAACACATGTATTCATGACCACTTTTGCTGTACTGTTATTGTGGGTGTGGTTGTAGGTGTCCATATTATCACATATATATAGCATGCTTTATTATGCGAATGACACAATTAAAACAGGACAATCATTATGTGCAATGTAAGTTACCATTATCCGAAACAAATGTTGTCACATTGAACTATTATAAACAGAAGCAATAAAAATTGATGACATATGTATGTTAACAATTCACAATATGTACTCACCCACCAGCCAACCATGCCCATAAAGCCCATTTTCAAAAGCATGGAAAACTGATGAGTTCCTAAGGATAGATGAATCATGGCTAGAACCACAGAATCTGGCTAGAACATTCATTATCTTCATCGTAGCATCGCATACCACCTGCACATTCAGGGAATGGTAGTGTTTTCTATTACGGTATGCATGCTCACTCTGACTAGGCGGGATCAAGGCAACATGTGTGCAAACGATGGCACCCATCACACATGGCATCCCTGCTATGTTATAGAAGCCATTTCTGACTTCCAGCCACTCTGTCTGGTCACTAGGAAAAGGAATATAATTCCTAGCGCGTCTAGTCAGTGCACATAGAAACTGGCTAAAGGCCCGCGAGAATGATGACTGCTAGATCCCTCCCACTATGCCCACAGTTGTTTGAAAGACGCAGAAGCCAAAAAATGTAATGAGCACAGCATTTTAACAAGACCAGGGACTGCACGACCTCTGCTTGTTACACTATCCAAATCTGGTCTTAGTTCTTCGTAAAGAGCTAAGATTGCTGCTGAACTCAATCTATAACGACTTCTTATCTCCTCCTCACTCAGCCCATCTAAAAGTGTCCTTTCACGGTACACACGTGGACGGACTAACAACACCTGTCTCCTGTGTCTTCTCCTCCTATCCCTCTCCTGTCCCTCTCCTATCACTATCACATCCTGTCTATTTTGAGCCACCTGCAAAACAACCATCCGCCTTCTCATCTGCAAATGTCTGGTTAGCATATCCATGTCGACGTCACAAGGAGGGTTGATTGTTCCTCCTTTAAATACATATGTGATTATGTCAGGTGTCAGATGTCAATTAACATGTTGACTACATATAATTTCAGTATCAAAACTAATTACTGTTGTTAAACAATGAGTAACTGTTCATATGCACATAAAAACATGCGACTAATATAATGATCCATGTGTGCTAATGACTACACCAAATGTTTAAGTACAACCTTACAACACAATCAAAATCCATTCAATTGCTATGTACACAAGTGTGTGCAATGAAATGTGTTAACAATAATTTTGACACATATATGACAGCACATAGCACGATGAAGGTGTTTATTAGCAATCATTTGAAACATGAACACACTTGATTGTGGTTCACATATGATCAAGTGAAATAACAACAACAACATTAACATATCCATATCCATATCTCATATGTGAATTTTTTGGTGTGTGAAGAAATGTAGGAACATGCAAGTGTAGCAGTAGCAGTACATTGTGTACTAAAAAATCATGGAATTTCCTTGTGTGAACATCATTGGTAACACGATTGTTTAAGTACTAAAGAGAGTTTTATTCAACATAAAACATGTCAATATTAAATACATGCATAATGTGTGACTTCACACATGCTTTTCACATTACAATCATAATGAAATACATGCAAACATTCAGTCATATGTACTTGCTATGACTATAATGTATTTGATGTATGTTAACTATATAAAAAAAAAATTAAACCCATGAGGCATCTTATATGAAGTGTTCCTTAAAGACACTAGCCAAATTTTTTACATGAATAACACATTGATCTATTCTTTAATTATTCATAGCAGAAAAATATATTTTTTTAAAAACATTATAAACGTTAAAGGTTACACTATTCTGACAATTACATGAAGTACTTAATGTAAATAATCATGTTTTTATAACACAGCACAATAAGAAATACAAAGTAATATGTGTTAGCCCCATTGACATCATGCTAACATAATATATATCAAGAAGCATTTTTTTTCTAAGTGCCCATCCGTCGCTCATCCGCTGCCTCTGAGCAGCAACTTGCCATCTTTTTCTTGCGTGGCTGATCCGCGAGCAGAACGGTATTCTCGAGAGGCGAATAGCTCCGCTTAGCTACTCGCCTCTACTAGAATACAGGGTGGCTGAAAAAGTTGGATTTTTAGGCGTAAAGTGCCTTCTCGCCCCGCCACCGGCGGAAAAAATTAAACCGCCAGCCAAACTGGCGGTTTGGTTTAATCTCGCCACTTTCTGGCCCCTTTCTGAATACGGATAGGCTTTTTTGGCAGAAAAGTGGCGAGAAGTGCCTTTCCGCCGCTTACTGCATGAACCCCTTAATCTTAAAATCACCACATTCCATGTTAAAATAAATCCAGCAGCAATTGTAAATATAAACCAACAAACCAGCAGCTACACAAATGTATATGAAATATCACACAATTGCATTGAGTGTGTACATGATGCAATTAATCTGTGCATCATGTAACACTTTGCAAAATATATGTAACAATTAAATACACTATGAACAATGTCCCCTAACCACCAATGCCATCATGAAAATCAAATAGAAACTAAGCAACATCAATACAATTAGCATCAATCAATTAATCAATTTCCTCAAACAATTACAATACAATACAAATCAATTATACAATTCCCTATTTAATTCCTAAAGCCAAACCATTGAAAAAAGAATTCTAATTCAAAGTAACAACCATTATTCTAATCTAACTACCAGAAATAATCCATTAAAAATAACCTGTAACTAAATGTAATTTACATTATTCACACCAATGACAAAATAAAGCTTATCAATACATTAGCCATACATGAAAAGAACATAAACATTAGCAAAACAATCAATTATTATCCCTGTATGTCTATCCATATAGATAGATATACATAACATACAAGGGCAATAATAGAGCATAATAAACAATGCATTTACATACAAAAATCACATAGAATACACCCATTCAGTGTCCGTGAATGTATGTATATACATAGATACATTCACGGGCATTAAATGGGACAGAAAAAATAAAAGACATGAATAAAAAATCCAAAAAACCTGTAAAAATAAAAATAATACACTTTTCTTTTGTTTACTTACCATGAGATGCCCACTCACCGAAATCCAGGCGACCCGGAAGCACTGGAACCAATCCACAGGTAACCATAAAATAAAAAATCCTTACAATCCATAACGGTGTCTTCTTTCTTCTATTTGTAATCCTTCCTGTCTGTCTTGGGGTCTTCTTTTCTTCTTTGGGGTCTTCTCCGTCTTCTTCTGTTTTCTTCCATCTCCTTCTGCCACATCCTTTTTCTCTTCTTGTAATACAAAAGAGATTATAGGTGGCACACCACTGTTTTATAGAAGTAATTTCTCAAGGAGTTTACATTTGGTGCTCACCTTCCGTTGATCCTGGCGTCCCAAAGCTGGATCCAAAGTAATACCAAAATAGGAGAAAGGAAGAGGCACACAAATTGTAGTGGAATCAAATGATTTCAATTGTATTAATGCATCAGAGCTAACAATGGTAATGTTTCAGGACAAGCAGTCCCTTCCTCAGACCAAACACCTCAAAAGTGATATCACATTAGCACATCTATATATACCCCAAAAGGTCAAAATAATTACCTTCCCCAGTAACAACCAAAAGTGCAGGGCTGCATCCAATCTCACAGCCTAATTGTGCACGCCCCCGGCGTCTGACATCACCGCGCGGCGTCGCGTCATGACGCACGCGACGTCACAACGTGATGACGTCATTCAGCCCAGTGATGGCCCACAGAAGGAGTGAGAGAGTGGAGAGTCCTGGAGTCAACCCCAAGATTTCTGCCAACAGTGACTGACGGCGTCACGTGGTGTGACGTCACGACGCACGTGACGTCATGGCGTAAAAACGTAATGACGTCATGTTGCTAGGGCAACAGGCAACAAAGGGAGGAACAAAAAACAAATACATAAACAGATATTTTACTAACTGGTAAAGTAGCAGGGCTTATTTCTGGAAGCATAAGGTGAAGCAATTAGTAGTGCCATAATGCACCAATGTAGCATTCTATTGCTGTGCCCAATGTAATCAATTGCTGACAGTCCTTTGAGAAAAAGAAGTCCATATAATTGACAGCTGTAAATAGAATGAAACTTTGATAGAACATTATGTCAATGTATGTACATATACTGCATATATAATTCAGACAATCTTTGTGGCAGGATAGACAACCCTCATGGAATAAATATTCATTTCAGTACATATAGGTACAAAATAGTTAGGGAAACCTTGGAATGTTAAAAAGGTACAAGGCAGTGGTAAGTGAGTAAGGAGACCCTTAGCAGTCCTGGTCTTTATTGGGGAACATAACCCCGTATTGGCCATCCGCAAAAAAGTGGGTCTGTTTAGGAGGCTGGAACCAGTGAAGCTCCAATCTTTCATTCATACCCCCAAGGGCAACCGTATCCAGTGTATGGGTCCACTTAGCCTCTTTTTGTAAAATAATTCTCTCTCTATCACCTCCTCTGCTGAGGGGTCTCACATGGTCAATCACTTGATACCTAAGCTGCGAGATATTATGTCCTTTTTCTCAAAAGTGTCTTGCCACTGATGTGTCTGATAATTGGTTCCTTATGTTACTCTTATGTTGAGTTATACGTTCTTTCAGTGAATTAATTGTTTTCCCTACATATAACATTCCACAGGGGCATTTCAGTAGGTATACAATGTAAGAACTTAGGCATGTGTAAAAACCATTGGTTTTAAATTTTCTCCCGTATGAGGGTGACAAAAGTGCTCACCCCTAATTATTCCATTACAATGGATACAGCTCCTGCAAGGAAAGGTACCAAATTGGGGTTTTGTCAGAAATGTTTGATGTGCGGTTTTCAATAAATCAGCTTTGACCACTCTATCCCTGATGTTACGTGGCCTTTTATAGGCAAAAATGGGAGGGTCTTTGAAAAGATGGCAATTTGGGGGGTCACCTTGCAGAAGATGCCAATGTTTTGAGACTGCTCTCTTAATATGCTGTGAGGCTATACTGTATGTAGTAACGAACGGCACACCTTCCCTTCCCTGTTTAACATCGTACTGAAGGTTTGTAGTGTGGGGTGTAGGATCGGTGGACTGAAAGTGCTTTTTTTCTTGCATTTACCAGTGTCAAACGTTCCCGGTAGTCCCATGGTTAGTGGTTGTTCACGGTCGTCTGCGGGGGCTATGGTGGCTTCCCCGTCCCTTGGGTGTTTGTCTGAAAATAGAATTTTAAGATTAATAGCACGAAAAAATTTAAACAATTCAAAGCAGTTTCCGCTATATGTGGGGACAAAACCCAAACCCTTAAATGCAAGAAAAAAAGCACTTTCAGTCCACCGATCCTACACCCCACACTACAAACCTTCAGTACGATGGTAAACAGGGAAATTAACAAAATCAATTGGGAAAATAAACGCCAAGTACGCAATAATATGACCAAGGAACTACATAAAGCATTAACAGATTTACAGAATAACATAAAGATTGTCATGAAACGCGCAGATTGTCATGAAACCCGCTGATAAGGGAGGGGCAATAGTTATGCAGAAATTTCACACCAACTCAGTAACACACAGCACTACAAAATAATAGCCTATGATCCAGTGTTTAAATTACAAAGATATATTAGTAAAATCATTGCAGATGCATATACTGTCGCGGCCGAGTTTATTCTTACCTTTGCCCGGTCTCGGCCGCGACAGAAACCGGGCGCGTGCCGCATTCTCCCGTGCACGCGCCGAAGCCTCTGAGTATCGGTCCTCCGATCAGGGCTTCCCCCTCCCCTCTCCGGGTCCGCCGGGTCCCCCGGAGCCCCCCACCGCCATCCCCCACATCGCGGGACACCAGGGTTCCCTCAGGGAGCCCTGGGCACGCGTGCCATGCGCGCACGCTCCCGATGAAGCGTGACCGCGCATCGATGATGCGCGGCACGCCGAGGGAAATAAACGAGCAATAAACCTCGCGGCTCGAGCCAACTAAGAATAAAGTGTGCCGCCTCTGTACAAACAACATCATAAATAAACATCAAAAAGACTTCATGATCACAAGACATCCCATCACTCCGGTATTATATACCCTACCCAAAATTCATAAAAATCTTATGAAACCACCTGGAAGACCAATTGTGGAAGGAACAGATTCTGTGTTCCAGCCACTAGCGATCTTTGTGGATAAACTCTTACAGCCCCTATCTAAGGCCACCCCGGCCTATATTAAAGATACATCCGAGTTCCTACAGATTGTAGACCATATAATACTTCCAGAGACAGAGGTGTGGCTCTGTACCCTTGATGTACAGAGTCTCTACACGGCAATACCCCATAAGGATGGCCTAGAAGCCACTATGAAGGCTTTACAGACAAGCATACTCCATAAACCACTCCCTGATCTTACTCATACACTTCTTAAACTTATCCTCACTAAGAACTACTTCAGATATAACCATATCTACTATGAACAAGTTCAGGGCACTGCGATGGGGGCAAACATGGCCCCCACCTATGCAAATATTTTCATGGCAGACTTTGAGGCTAACTTCATATTCAATCAGCATGAATACACAGAGAATATACACATTTGGAAGAGATACATCGATGATGTGTTTATGGTGTGGGTAGGTGATGTGGACACGTTGCTGCAATTTGTTGCATATATTAGCCAATGCCATAGTACCATTCAGTTTACCATGTGTCACAGTACTGCACCGACACACTTTATTCGAGCAAATGCCTGGTTTGTACCTGGCAGAAACCTGGAATCCGCCACTGCTCACCTCTTGCATGCTTCGTTGCGCTTGCCTTCCCAGCCACGGTTCATGCCTGGCTGACGGGGGCCTGATCTTGTTAAATGATAATGAGAATGATTTACTAGGCTGCGATGTTTCGATTGTCCACCAGATGGCATAAACTCATGACTTAAGTAATGTGTGGCCTTTGCAAGTTGTTTCGTTTCCAAAAAAAGTTACTTTATCCCAGTACAGTATGCTATTGTGTAACTTGTCCTTGAGACTGAAGGAATAGTTGCAAAAAATGTATCAATTTAGGCTTTACATACAGTAATGTATTAAATAAAGACAAAGATCATTTTCACTTACACTATTCTACAGAGACATGAGTGAACAAGTGGAGCCCGTGTTCCAAAAACCTGACAGAAGTTATGCTTATTTGATATGGGCCGCTATAAATGCAACAGAGGATAAGATGGCAACAGTTGTTCAAATTTATCAGTATTTTATCGAAAATTATGACTTTTACAGATTTTCGCCAACTCCTCATTTGTGGAAGCATGCAATAAGGAAAAGGTTATGTAGTGACCCCTGTTTTCACCGTATTGAGCCCCAATTTGTTGGAGGGTATTGGTGTGTGTCACAGGGTTTTTCCCGTATCTATGATAATGGAGGCGGCAAAAGGCGAAGGGTCGTGTTAAAACGAAATAAGAAGCGACAGTCCCTGCCAAGCAATGCGCCAGAACCAGAACCAGAACCAGCAGCAGCACCAGCTTATCATCATGGTCCTGCCGTCGGTGACAAATCTGAGATGGATTTCGCAGCCAGTTTTGATGAAGCTTGCATGTACCTAAGCGATTTCCCGCTGACTACAGGTGGGCTAGTCCCTCTGCAAAATGATGAAAGCTGGACTGGAAGTGGGCCGGCGCCAGCGCAAGCTGAATGGGAAATTTAGTAATACTGTACTGTACAGTATGGTGAGTACTGTATTTTTGCCGTATTATTTTGGTGGGGCTGGCTGGGAACTTCTTTAGGGGGCTGACCATTACTGTACATTAAAACTTTTCATTTTGTTTTTCCTCAGAAAAGAAAACGGCTAATGGGGGGATTTCGATGGATTATATTGTACTGTATGCTGATGTTTTCCGGCCATACAGTATACTGTGTAATAAACCCGAATAAATAAAACTACTGTATGCATTTATTCTACAGTACATGTTCAGTAAATTACTGCACATACTGGGGGCGAGATGTGTTTGCAGCAGAGAGAGATTTAATAATATTGTACAGTGAGCAGGGGGTTCCCTGAGCCAGAAATTAATGCTCAGGGAACCCCCCTGCTCCTGATCAATATTATTAAAAATACGGAAAATGCTGCGTCATTACCATAGCGGATAGCCGCTAAGGCAATGAAGGGGTTAACCCACCGTGCCCGCTTTATTGTGTGTAGTGGGGATGGGTGAGGGGGGTATTTGGCCCTTGGTGTGAGTTTAGGACTTGCGGGAGGGGGGGGGGGGGTTGCGGGTGCACTTAACCCCTTCACGATCGTAGCAGTTAATACCGCTACGGTCATGAAGGGGTTAAGCCCTCCCGCTACCCCACCCCCCCCCCCCCCCCGCAAGCCCTCCCCAACCATCGTTGGGGCGAATACCCCATTCACCCACCCTCCCGCTACCCACAATAAAAAAATACACACACACAGCAGCCGCCAAAAAATAAATAAATAAATGACAATAAATACATTGGAAATACATTTTTATTGATAGTGTAGATGTGCAGGGGGTCTCCGGAGCTGAACCGCGGTGGTTTTAGGTCTGGGGACCCCGTGCCCCCCGAGATACAGGCCCCTTTAGGGGGTGCCGGTAGCCCTCTGCTTGGTTTAAAGGTCCCGATCACGTGATCGCGGCCTGTAAACCAAGCAGAGCAGAGGGATACCGGCACCCCCTAAAGGGGCCTGTATCTCGGGGGGCACGGGGTCCCCAGACCTAAAACCACCGCGGTTCAGCTCCGGAGACCCCCTGCACATGTACACTATCAATAAAAATGTATTTCAAATGTATTTATTGTCATTTATTTATTTATTTATTTATTTATATTTATTTATTAATTGTGCTGCTGCTGCTGCAAGTCGTAAACTCACACCAAGGGCCAAACACCCCCCTCACCCCCAATAAAAAAAATTCACGCACAGCAGCCCCACAATTAATAAATAAATCTAAATAAATAAATAAATAAAATCTATGTAAAACCCCCTCCCCCTATTCTCGCTTTTAAAACGCCCTGCCTTCTCTCTAATCTATGTAAAAAAAACCTCCCCCTATCCCCCTATCCCCCTATTGTGTGTGTGCGTTAAGCTTCCCTGCAAGCTATGTAAAAAAAACCTCCCCCTATTGTGTGTGTGTTTAAATCTGGCTGGCCTGTGTTTCTGAGTGCTGAGTGCTCTGCGTTTAACCAAGCAGAGCAGAGGGATACCGGCACCCCCTAAAGGGGCCTGTATCTCGGGGGGCACGGGGTCCCCAGACCTAAAACCACCGCGGTTCAGCTCCGGAGACCCCCTGCACATGTACACTATCAATAAAAATGTATTTCAAATGTATTTATTGTCATTTATTTATTTATTTATTTATATTTATTTATTAATTGTGCTGCTGCTGCTGCAAGTCGTAAACTCACACCAAGGGCCAAACACCCCCCTCACCCCCAATAAAAAAAATTCACGCACAGCAGCCCCACAATTAATAAATAAATCTAAATAAATAAATAAATAAATAAAGACATGAAGAGAAATAAATACTGTATATACTGTACAGTATATACACTGTATATATATATATATATATATATATATATATATATATATATATATATATATATATATACAGTATACATATATACACTGTGTATATATACTGTATATATATATATATATATATATATATATATATATATATATATATATATATATACATACTGTATGTGAGTGAAAAGAGAAAAAAGTAACCCGTATGGGAGCACTCAGGTATGCAATTGATATATTTGTTTATTTATTTGACACAGTGCAAAAAGGGATGAATAAACAGTACATGATTTAAAAACACTTAAAAAAGAGGCATGGACCCTTAAACACTAATGAACAGCACTAGGGAACGACACACACTGTCAACCCTAAACATGAAAAGGATAGTGACTCAAAAAACACTAGGGAGAATCAAAGTGAATCACAATACAGTAGGTTACTGGGTTTAAAGGCACCTACAGTATACAACGCTAAGGATAATGCACACTACAATACCAAAAAGTATTTTAACCAAGCAAGTAAACCAAAATCAATATATACTGTAAGTAACAACCAGAAAAGACAATTTAAAACCAAACTAACCCTTACAATACCAAGGATTACATCTATCTAATTGTAAAAAACCTTATACAGTACATTATACACAGCATTGTTTAAAAACCCCTTCCCCCCTAATGTTTGTGTTAAGCAGATTACACTGAAGGGAGAGAGATATAAAGGCCTAAAGCCCCTTCCCCCCCTAATGTTTCTGTTAAGTAGATTACACTGAAGGGAGAGAGATATAAAGGCCTAAAGCCCCTTCCCCCCTAATGTTTCTGTTAAACAGATTACAGTACATTGAAGGGAGAGAGATTTTACAGAAACACACATTAGGGGGGAGGGGGCTTTAAACAGATTACAGTACATTGAAGGGAGAGAGATGTTTCTGTTACCAGTAAATCTCCCTCCCTGCATTGCTAACCACCCTCACCCCCTACCCACATACCGTTAACCCCCCCCCCCATCCTGGCCATGGCCCCTCCGCTTCTGCAAAACAGACACAAAAATTAAAACATACAAAGTAATGTCCCCTAACCCCTTAATCACCATAGCGGTTATTAACCGCTACAGTCATGAAGGGGTTAACCCACCCTCACCCACCCACCACTCGGGATGCCTACATACCCTCCCACACTAACCCCCCCCCCACCCGTGAGGCCTAACCACCCAATCAGTTCCCACAAGGGAGGCCTACCCACATACCGTTGGGGAAACACCCCACCCCCACCCCAGTACCCACAATAAAAACAGTACAATCACCCACAATAAACAGCATTCTATTTATTAAATACATTACCCACCCCCTGTGCCCCCCCCCCCCCATAAATACAAGATTTATTCTTTTACATTCAGGGTCCATAACGCAGCCCCACGCTAGTCCCCGGTGGGCTGGCAGGGCACCTGGACAGACCTACAGTTTACCAGCAGCATTCCACAGGTTCTGGAGGCCTGCTGGTGGATCCTGCCAGCACCATGGCGCCCAGGTGGTCTCCTTGGGTCACCGTGAGCCTCAATTGGGTCCACACGGTAGGCCCAAGGATGTCTGGGAGCCCCGGGTCAAACCCACAGGTGTCTGCGGGGCCTCGGGTGGTTCCCATGGGGGTCTGGGGAACTCACGGGTGCTCACTACGGGTCCGCGGTGCCCCCACAGAAGTGGGACCACACATCATCATCCCCGCACCTACGGCTCGGAGGTGCCCCCACAGAAGTGGGACCACACATCGTCATGCCCGCAGACTACGGGTCCGCGGTGCCCCCACAGAAGTGGGACCACACATCATCATCCCCGCATGTGTCACCCGTGGAACCACCAGCCTGCTACCCTTTAGGATACCCGAGGATTCCCCGCGGGTGGTCTCCAGAGGTCCCACGCAAAACCACGGAAGTAACCCTGAATGTAAAAAAAATAAACCTGGCCAATACATTCAATACATACACCCTCCCCCCCAACACCTACAGTACAATAATGTGCAAAATAACTATTATCCAGATATGGATAATAGATTAATTGCCCATTATTAAAAACATTAACTAGCATATACAAATAAATAAAGTACTACTGACCTCATCAATACGAAGTGTCCGATGCCAGCGCCTTCCTTCTCTTGCCCACACAAAACATAGCCAAAACCAAGCCAATACATTGCAATTACATTCAGATATCAATTAACCCCTTAAACACCTTATCGGATAATAACCGCAAAGGTAATTAAGGGGTTAAGCCACACAGGCACGATACCCACCCTTCACCCATGAATTTGTACTGTGGCTTCATCATGCAACTATATATATATATACTGTATATATATACATACAGAGAGACAGAGAGAAAGAGAGAGAGAGAGATATATACAGTATATATATATACACACGTTATATACACACCCATGATAAACCAAATATACAGTACAAATAAATGTAGAAGGGTTATCAAAACCATACTGTTCTACAACCAAACACTTCTCCATACAGATACTACATTAAAATCAATTTCCTTTAAAAATCCTAACTGATCTCACAATCTACTGTACTGTATATGATCACAAACCAATGAAAAAAAAGTCACATTCCAAAATGCATAAAATCTATGCACCATACTGTATACATTCTGCAAATTAATCAAACGTAAACAAAAATCAGTTAGCAATCATTATTTACACCCCTAAACATTTCACACTCAATCAAGAACAATGAGACCATTAACAGATTCACGCCTAGAGCAGAACAATTAAGCCTTTGAAAAAATATAAGTACCGACAAAAATACAACCTTTACAGTACAGTACAACCAAGGCTATCTATCCCTGACCTTCCTCAAACACACAATACAATACCAAGGAATAATACATCTATCTAATTTTAAAATACTTTAAACTCACAAAATAATTAAAAACACATCTAATCCAGCTTTTAAAACATCATCATTTCTTACCCTGAATGTATACTGTACTGTATATCTCTCTAGACATATATATTGTACATACATACATACAGTGGCAAGAAATGATATACCACAAAAAAATAAAAATACACAGGTTAAAAAACCTTTTGAAAAAATTAACAAGTTAAATAAAATACATTTCTTTACTGTAGTTCACTTACCATTACTTGCCCCCACCGACTCCCGTTGCCCAGCTTACTCACGAACCAATCCACGATCAGGAACCCATAAAATAATAAACCATTGAAAATAATAAACATTAAACTAAAAATCCAAACCAATCCACGGGTCTTCTACTTGTAATACACCTTCATCTGTATTCTTCTTTCTTCTATCTCCTTCCGGGCGGGGCAGGGCGTGGTCTTCTTTCCATCATCGGCCACGCCCTTGTCTTTTTCCTTCTCCGGAGGTCCTTCCTCCGCGGCGTCTGGCTGCAAAATGAGACGACATAGGCTTTTAAAGGCCTATGACGTCACATTTTGCGTCATGGTTCCCACGGTCCTGATTGGACCGTGAAAACCATGTGTGTTGGCCGATAATAAAAAAATGATGACGTCACTTAAAGGGAATGAAAGCACAGCCAATCAGAATGGCTTTGCTTCAATTGCCTTTAAGATGACGTCATGAAAAGGCACATGGCCGTGCACACATGGTACTAGAGCCAATCAGAGCGTGGGAACTTTATCCCTACTCTGATTGGCTCTGGTATACCATGTGTCAGGGGCTTGGGGGAGAAAGGATGTGACGTCAATGAAAACCTGTCACGTGGTACGGTAGCCAATCAGAGCGTGGGAACTTTATCCTTATTGACGTCACATCCTTTCTCCCCCAAGCCCCTGACACATGGTATACCAGAGCCAATCAGAGCGTGGGAACTTTATCCCTACTCTGATTGGCTCTGGTATACCATGTGTCAGGGGCTTGGGGGAGAAAGGATGTGACGTCAATAAGGATAAAGTTCCCACGCTCTGATTGGCTACCGTACCACGTGACAGGTTTTCATTGACGTCACATCCTTTCTCCCCCCAGCCCCTGACACATGGTATACCAGAGCCAATCAGAGTAGGGATAAAGTTCCCACGCTCTGATTGGCTCTAGTACCATGTGTGCACGGCCATGTGCCTTTTCATGACGTCATCTTAAAGGCAATTGAAGCAAAGCCATTCTGATTGGCTGTGCTTTCATTCCCTTTAAGTGACGTCATCATTTTTTTATTATCGGCCAACACACATGGTTTTCACGGTCCAATCAGGACCGTGGGAACCATGACGCAAAATGTGACGTCATAGGCCTTTAAAAGCCTATGTCGTCTCATTTTGCAGCCAGACGCCGCGGAGGAAGGACCTCCGGAGAAGGAAAAAGACAAGGGCGTGGCCGATGATGGAAAGAAGACCACGCCCTGCCCCGCCCGGAAGGAGATAGAAGAAAGAAGAATACAGATGAAGGTGTATTACAAGTAGAAGACCCGTGGATTGGTTTGGATTTTTAGTTTAATGTTTATTATTTTCAATGGTTTATTATTTTATGGGTTCCTGATCGTGGATTGGTTCGTGAGTAAGCTGGGCAACGGGAGTCGGTGGGGGCAAGTAATGGTAAGTGAACTACAGTAAAGAAATGTATTTTATTTAACTTGTTAATTTTTTCAAAAGGTTTTTTAACCTGTGTATTTTTATTTTTTTGTGGTATATCATTTCTTGCCACTGTATGTATGTATGTACAATATATATGTCTAGAGAGATATACAGTACAGTATACATTCAGGGTAAGAAATGATGATGTTTTAAAAGCTGGATTAGATGTGTTTTTAATTATTTTGTGAGTTTAAAGTATTTTAAAATTAGATAGATGTATTATTCCTTGGTATTGTATTGTGTGTTTGAGGAAGGTCAGGGATAGATAGCCTTGGTTGTACTGTACTGTAAAGGTTGTATTTTTGTCGGTACTTATATTTTTTCAAAGGCTTAATTGTTCTGCTCTAGGCGTGAATCTGTTAATGGTCTCATTGTTCTTGATTGAGTGTGAAATGTTTAGGGGTGTAAATAATGATTGCTAACTGATTTTTGTTTACGTTTGATTAATTTGCAGAATGTATACAGTATGGTGCATAGATTTTATGCATTTTGGAATGTGACTTTTTTTTCATTGGTTTGTGATCATATACAGTACAGTAGATTGTGAGATCAGTTAGGATTTTTAAAGGAAATTGATTTTAATGTAGTATCTGTATGGAGAAGTGTTTGGTTGTAGAACAGTATGGTTTTGATAACCCTTCTACATTTATTTGTACTGTATATTTGGTTTATCATGGGTGTGTATATAACGTGTGTATATATATATACTGTATATATCTCTCTCTCTCTCTTTCTCTCTGTCTCTCTGTATGTATATATATACAGTATATATATATATAGTTGCATGATGAAGCCACAGTACAAATTCATGGGTGAAGGGTGGGTATCGTGCCTGTGTGGCTTAACCCCTTAATTACCTTTGCGGTTATTATCCGATAAGGTGTTTAAGGGGTTAATTGATATCTGAATGTAATTGCAATGTATTGGCTTGGTTTTGGCTATGTTTTGTGTGGGCAAGAGAAGGAAGGCGCTGGCATCGGACACTTCGTATTGATGAGGTCAGTAGTACTTTATTTATTTGTATATGCTAGTTAATGTTTTTAATAATGGGCAATTAATCTATTATCCATATCTGGATAATAGTTATTTTGCACATTATTGTACTGTAGGTGTTGGGGGGGAGGGTGTATGTATTGAATGTATTGGCCAGGTTTATTTTTTTTACATTCAGGGTTACTTCCGTGGTTTTGCGTGGGACCTCTGGAGACCACCCGCGGGGAATCCTCGGGTATCCTAAAGGGTAGCAGGCTGGTGGTTCCACGGGTGACACATGCGGGGATGATGATGTGTGGTCCCACTTCTGTGGGGGCACCGCGGACCCGTAGTCTGCGGGCATGACGATGTGTGGTCCCACTTCTGTGGGGGCACCTCCGAGCCGTAGGTGCGGGGATGATGATGTGTGGTCCCACTTCTGTGGGGGCACCGCGGACCCGTAGTGAGCACCCGTGAGTTCCCCAGACCCCCATGGGAACCACCCGAGGCCCCGCAGACACCTGTGGGTTTGACCCGGGGCTCCCAGACATCCTTGGGCCTACCGTGTGGACCCAATTGAGGCTCACGGTGACCCAAGGAGACCACCTGGGCGCCATGGTGCTGGCAGGATCCACCAGCAGGCCTCCAGAACCTGTGGAATGCTGCTGGTAAACTGTAGGTCTGTCCAGGTGCCCTGCCAGCCCACCGGGGACTAGCGTGGGGCTGCGTTATGGACCCTGAATGTAAAAGAATAAATCTTGTATTTATGGGGGGGGGGGGGCACAGGGGGTGGGTAATGTATTTAATAAATAGAATGCTGTTTATTGTGGGTGATTGTACTGTTTTTATTGTGGGTACTGGGGTGGGGGTGGGGTGTTTCCCCAACGGTATGTGGGTAGGCCTCCCTTGTGGGTAGTTAGTGGGTGAGGGTTGAGGGTGGTTAGGCCTCACGGGGTGGGGGGTTAGAGTGGGAGGGTATGTACAGTAGGCGTCCCAAGTGGTGGGTGAGGGCGGGTTAACCCCTTCATGACTGTAGCGGTTAATAACCGCTATGGTGATTAAGGGGTTAGGGGACATTACTTTGAAAGTGTTATTTTTTTTCTCTGTTTTACTGTACAGCAGCGGAGGTTGCCATGGGTAGTGGGTAGTGTATTGAATGTATTTATTGGTTATTATGCGTTAACCCCTTCATTACCTTAGCGGCTATACGCTATGCTAATGAAGCCTCGTTTCTGAACTTTTAATAATATTGTGCAGGAGCAGGGGGTCCCCTGAGATTAGATTTCTGTCTCAGGGAACCCCCTGCTCACTCTACAATATTATTAAAAAGACAGAAATGCTGCTTCTTTACCATAGCGCATAGCCGCTAAGCTAAAGAATGATTCTTTAATGATGTGTGTGTTTTATTCACAGTGTAGATGTTCTCCGGAGCTGAAGCGCACAGGTTTCAGGTCTGGGGACCCCGTGCCCCCCGAGATACAGGCCCCTTTAGGGGGTGCCGGTATCCCTCTGCTCTGCTTGGTTTACAGGCCGCGATCACGTGATCGGACCTTTAAACCAAGCAGAGGGCTACCGGCACCCCCTAAAGGGGCCTGTATCTCGGGGGGCACGGGGTCCCCAGACCTAAAACCTGTGCGGTTCAGCTCCAGAGACCCCCTGCACATCTACACTATCAATAAAAATGTATTTCCAATGTATTTATTGTCATTTATTTATTTATTTTTTGGCGGCTGCTGTGTGTGATTATTTTTTATTGTGTTTAGCGGGGGTGGGTGACGGGGTTTATAAATGTGAGTTTATAAATAAAATAAAGAATATTATTTATAGGGGCCTTAGAACAGAAGTTCCCACGCCAATTGCGCGCTCATTGCTCTTTTGTTACAATGTTGCTGGTCTTGCGGGTTTGCAGTCTGGCAGCAAAAAGCAGTTTGTACTGTAGTACTGTGTGTGAGATAAAGTAACCAGTTCTTTTATTGCTGAAGTCGCCACTAAAAACTTTTATTTACAAATACAGTACAAAAACCGTGCAACACACAACAACATTCAGTATCCTTTGTTTAAGTACAGCAGGTACTATAGGGTAAAACATGTACTGTACAGTACAGCACAACATTACAGTATGGTCTCACTGAAAGTCCTCCCCATTTTCCAGCCATGGCCGATGCCTTGCATGGCGCAAAACGCCATTAATGCAGTCTCTAACGCCTCTCATTACAGGATCTGTAACAGGGTAATAGCGCTGCATTTCTTCCACAATCTTTTTCCTTAAATTGGCAGGAAGGGCATTTTTTTGGCGATTCCCATCATAGTTCACTTTGAACACCCACTCGCAGTACAATGTGTAGGGAACATGGTGTTTAAATATGATCAAGGCATACTTGTGTGGTATACCAGCACTCCTCACCCTATACTTCTCCCTCAGCGCCGGTGTCAGATCGCACAGGGAGATGTCGGGCACTGTTTGTATGCGAGCGGGTGTAGGAAGTCTTTTGGGAGCGGGTGTACTTGAGGCGATGGGCAATGGTAGGGTGTCTGGGAGGAAGCTTTCCTCCGGTAGTGGTCGCCGGGTTGTCTCCTGGCGTGGTCTAGATGGGGTTGTCATGTCCTCCTCAATAGCATAGTACACTGTATCTTCTGGTGGAGGGTGTGTGCTTGGTGATGGAAGGGGGTCGAAGGTACCATGCATCACATCCATGTCACCCCCCTGCTCCAGCATCGGGGAAACAGGGGCATTAACACCGAGCAAATAATGTATGCCCGCTATGTCTGCCTCTATCTTGTCCATCCGTTGATCCATCCGTTGCTCCATATGTAGCATCCGTTGATCCAGCCGTTGCTCCATATGTAGCACCGACTCCAGAAGCAGATCTAGCTTTGCCAGCACACTAGAATTCCCGGGGAGATCCACACTTAGCCCATTCAGGATCCGGTCCAACGAGCTGCTTGTGCATGGCATCTGGAGATCTGGGGGGATGGGTGCAACGGAGGATGAGATGGGGGTTCCCTGGAGAGAAGCGGCATCGATGGAGAGTGGAAGAGGTGACCTGGGGATGCCCGGTACAGGAGAAGCTGCAGCGTGGTGGAAGAGGGATGGAGAAGGTGACCGCTGGATTTCCGGGAGAGAAGCAGAGTCGTCCAAGAGCAAAGGAGACAGTGACCCGTTGATTTCAGAGGCAGCAGCATCTTCAGATGGAACCGGAGAAGATGGGGGTGGAGAAGCCGGGCTGAAGATTTCCGGGACAGCTACAGCAGAGTCGTCGAAGCATATGGGAGCAAGTGGTCTGCGGATTCGGTGAGTTGGCTGCCATGCGTCTTGCGAACCGAGCACAGTACCGTATTTCTTCTTCACATAATAAGGCTGACGTGTTTTAAAAGCCTTAGCCTTTGGGGTCAGCAGAAGGTTTTCTTTGTTGGCCTTAGCCTGTCGCTTTGCCTTTGGCTTGGGAACGGTAACTGCCTTTCTCTTTTTCAGTGTGGCAGGCACAGCAGAGGTGAGATGATTCTTTCTTCCATAGAACCGGGGATGCTCCATGTAAGCGGGAGGCACAATGCAGTATCTGGACAATGCCTCAGATAAAGATCAGCAAGTGGTGGGCTATGCAACGTGTACAACCTTTTATGCATGGTGGCCAGGTACAGGTGTTGAAAGTGGGTGGTCTGTTATGTGAGTCATTAACATATAAATACACCATCCATTTTGTGGATTCACTGCACATTGAATACACATCGACTAAACATCGAATACACATTCTTGTGTTTGTATTTCTTTCTACAGTACTCGCAGCAATGCCTGTTAAGAAGATTTCAAAGGATCTCAGCATGAGAATGAAGGAGATGTACACGAGCGGACAACGAATTGCAGATATCCAGCGCTGGTTAACTGCTTCTGGCCTCGTTGTGCCATCAAGCACTGTGTGCTATCATGCACAAGGAAAAAACAGAGACCGCAAAAAGGCACCAAGGGTAACAAATGCGTAAGTATACTGTATTTATAAAACTTAACCAAAAAAAATATAGAAAACTGTAGTGTACATCTACAGTATACCGTATTTATATAGTATATTTATTATATTACAACAGTATATACTGTAGTGTACTGTATGTGTGGTCAATTTATATTTTTTGTGCAGCAGTATACACTTTTGGTATATTGCAATTCATCTGACAACGGAATATACAGTATATGATGTGTATTTATTATGATATAACAACAGTATACCGTATTTATATAGTATATTTATTATATTACAACAGTATATACTGTAGTGTACTGTATGTGTGGTCAATTTATATTTTTTGTGCAGCAGTATACACTTTTGGTATATTGCAATTCATCTGACAACGGAATATACAGTATATGATGTGTATTTATTATGATATAACAACAGTATACCGTATTTATATAGTATATTTATTATATTACAACAGTATATACTGTAGTGTACTGTATGTGTGGTCAATTTATATTTTTTGTGCAGCAGTATACACTTTTGGTATATTGCAATTCATCTGACAACGGAATATTTATATAGTATATTTATATTACAACAGTACTGTATACTGTATATTTTGTCTATTTATATTTATAGTACAGCAGTATACATTTTTTGTATATTTATATTTACTGTATATTACAACATTACATGTACAGTATACAGTATACATTTTATATTGCTGCATATTAATAACACAATATAATTTCTTTGCATTGTAGGGAGACTACTCTTCTGGTGGACAGAATAAGTGAGGAGAATGATGAGAGGAGCGCATTAAGGGTTAAAAACACTCTTCAGGAAAACCACAATCTGACTGTATCCGAGAGCAGCATAAAGAAGATGAGACGCAGAATTGGATGGAAATATGGACGTGTGAGGTTAGTAGTGGACAGTACAGGAGGTACTGTACTGTAAAGTAAAAATGTTGTTTTGCAAACTGTACTGCGCTGTGACGCTAACATTTTTTATTCATTGTCATTACAGAGCGTACCCCATGATACGGGACGCAAACAAAATCAAAAGAGTGCTCCAGGCCCAGGCATGGATCGACAGCGGTGAGACTTTCCAGGATTGCATCTTCACTGATGAGTCTACTGTGTCGCTGGAGAGATTTGCAAGATTTGCGTTCCACAAAAAAGGCCGCATAACTTTGAAGCCACGGCCAAAACACCCTGTGAAGCTGCATGTGTGGGGTGCCATCTCTAGGCGTGGACCGGGATGCATTGTCGTCTTTGAAGGTACAATTTCTCAAATATAATGCCGCCTAATGCACTGTACTTGACTAGTGTTGCCTTACCGTATGCACTGTACTGTACTATTGAGCACTTTTCTTTTCTTGCTATAGGAATCATGAATAAAGATTTCTTCCAAGACAACATTGTGCCCGTGATAGTGCGATACATCACACAAGACTTTCCCAATGGTCATCGCTTTTACCAGGACAATGATCCCAAGCACACCGCGTCGACGGCGCATATCCTTGAGCGCGGCATCAACTGGGTGAAGACGCCAGCGGAGTAAGTGTAGTAGACCGTGTCCCATTTATATGTTCCCCACTGTTTTTACTGTGTACTGTATCTCTTAAACTAATTGTCCTTTCTTTCCAATCACAGATCACCAGACTTCAATCCGATCGAAATGGTCTGGCATCAGCTGAAGGACCACATCCGTAAAGTGGCGAAACCCTCCAAGAAGGACGAGTTGTATACAGCCATAATGAGTTTTTGGAACGATGTACTCACCGAGGAACGATGCAATAAATATATAGACCATATTGCCACTGTGTTGCCCATTGTCATCGCGCGCAATGGACAAGCATCAGGAAAGTAGTACAGTGCTGTAGTATTGTACAGTAGGTACACTATGATACAGGTAAGTATGGCACAGATTTTAGCTTTCCCAATAGTCAGAGTTTACAGTAGTTCCAGTATACAGTACAGTAGACTAGTTTGACATACTACAGTAACTGCCTACTAACTGCTCCATTTTTTCTTTCCAGAGAAAGCTGCACCAGCCACCTACTGTACAGTAGGTCTACCATAATACAGTACGCACATACAGTACAGTACAGTAACTGAACAAAGTTTTTGTTTTCTTGTCGTTCCAGGAAAAAGGGTGCACCAGAGGGGAGGGGGGGCCTTGTGTTCGTCAAATCTGCTTGTGCAGTCAAATGTACAGTATATAAACAGCAGTAATGATGTACACAAAACCTCTCCTCTCTCAATGAACTACTGTACCGCAGACACAATGAGGATACTGTTACAGTATGAAGGGAAAAAGAACAGGATGGGTTATTTAACATTACAGTATACTGTGCAATATTTATACTGTATATTTATATATACTGTATTTTTATTCTAAAGGTATTCGAGAATGTACTCTACTAGATGAGGACCTGGTGACTTTCAACACTCTCAGACACACAGAAAGGATTATTTCACATCACTGTATATTTATCCTGTATATTTTCAGTAATTTAGAAGCAGTGGCTGTTCTGAACAGCCCAGGGCCAGTTTAACAAAACAATGGCTTGGATTGGATTAGCCAGACGATTGATGCTTGGCCAGGGAGGGATTAAAAACTCTAAGGGAGGGGGTGGGTGGTGTAGCTGTACTGTAGGATTGTACTGTGTCAGTATTTCCAACGCCAGGTCACCCTAATAATTGCATTAATAAACCCCCAAAGACAAGGCCCAAATATACTAGTACAGTATACAGTACTGTAAAGTATGTATTATTGTGTGTTGATGTTTTGAATTGCTGTTAACTTGAAATGTTTCACCATTGTATTGTACTGTATTTGTAAATAAAAGTATTTTGTGGCGACTTCAGCAATAAAAGAACTGGTTAATTTATCTCACATAAAGTACGTGAATACGACCGCAATCACCATTGTACAGTAAATGGGTGCATAGGATGGAACGACAGGTGCTAAAGGGGTATAAATATGATACTGTATTTATCAGTATTGATCAAAGAGAATTGATCAGAAGGATTCCCCTTATAAAGTATACAGCACTCTATTGTCATTCATACAGTACAGTATACTGTAGTAAAAGGTAGACAACACATGGTCTTGCAGTACAGTATACTGTATTACTAAAAATCTGTCAGGTTGACCAGAATCACTGCGGATATCGGAAAATAATACAATTTTATTAATTCTACGTACTGTATATAAGGGGAATCTTTCTGATCAACTCTCTTTGAACAACACTGATAAATACAGTAATTTATCTCACACTCAGTACTACAAACTGCTTTTTGCTTGCAATAAACTAACAAACAGGGAAGCGCTACTGTATACTGTATGAGTTAGGATCAGGCCCAGCAGCCACTTTATGTTGAAAACCACATATGAAATGAGCATAAATTTGCATGAATAATTACACAAAAATATATAAAATAAATAGCACAAGTCTCTGACAGAGAGAAATTGTCCAGGTGGTGTGGATACAGGTTAATGCCCCTGTCTGATAGGACAGACTCGGGCAAGAATGGCCTGTGAGAGGTGAAAATCCAGAATGGTAGCTGGGATGGAAAGCGCTACCAACTGTGCAGGTATTGAAGTGTGTAGAAATGGGAAGGTGCCGTAGGCATCAAATGTGGAAAGCGCTCACCCAGACTTCATACACTGCGCTTTTTGCTTGCATACTGCAAAGCCGCAAGACCAGCAACATTGTAAAAAAAGAGCAAAAAAAAGAGCAATGAGCGCGAAATTGGCGTGGGAACTTCTGTTCTAGGGCCCCTAGAAATAATATTCTTTATTTTAGTTATAAACTCACATTTATATATAAAGTATATATTTATTTCTCTTCATGTACTGTATTTATTTAGATTTATTTATTAATTGTGGAGCTGCTGTGCGTGAGGGGCCATGGCCAGGATGGGGGGGGGGGGGGGGGGGGGTAACGGTACAGTATGTGGGTAGGGGGTGAGGGTGGTTAGACCTCACAGTACATTATGCACATTGGGCCCCCCTCCTCCCCACATTTACATACTGTACTGTACACTACACGACATCAATGCAGGGAGGGTTTACCAATGCAGGGAGGGTTTACCAATGCAGGTAAGGCTTTAGGCCTTTATATCTCTCTCCCTTCAGTGTAATCTACTTAACAGAAACATTAGGGGGGGAAGGGGCTTTAGGCCTTTATATCTCTCTCCCTTCAGTGTAATCTGCTTAACACAAACATTAGGGGGGAAGGGGCTTTAGGCCTTTATATCTCTCTCCCTTCAGTGTAATCTACTTAACAGAAACATTAGGGGGGGAAGGGGCTTTAGGCCTTTATATCTCTCTCCCTTCAGTGTAATCTGCTTAACACAAACATTAGGGGGGAAGGGGTTTTTAAACAATGCTGTGTATAATGTACTGTATAAGGTTTTTTACAATTAGATAGATGTAATCCTTGGTATTGTAAGGGTTAGTTTGGTTTTAAATTGTCTTTTCTGGTTGTTACTTACAGTATATATTGATTTTGGTTTACTTGCTTGGTTAAAATACTTTTTGGTATTGTAGTGTGCATTATCCTTAGCGTTGTATACTGTAGGTGCCTTTAAACCCAGTAACCTACTGTATTGTGATTCACTTTGATTCTCCCTAGTGTTTTTTGAGTCACTATCCTTTTCATGTTTAGGGTTGACAGTGTGTGTCGTTCCCTAGTGCTGTTCATTAGTGTTTAAGGGTCCATGCCTCTTTTTTAAGTGTTTTTAAATCATGTACTGTTTATTCATCCCTTTTTGCACTGTGTCAAATAAATAAACAAATATATCAATTGCATACCTGAGTGCTCCCATACGGGTTACTTTTTTCTCTTTTCACTCACATACAGTATGTATATATATATATATATATATATATATATATATATATATATATATATATATATATATATATATATATATACAGTATATATACACAGTGTATATATGTATACTGTATATATATATATATATATATATATATATATATATATATATATATATATATATATATATATATATATATATATATATATACAGTGTATATACTGTACAGTATATACAGTATTTATTTCTCTTCATGTCTTTATTTATTTATTTATTTATTTAGATTTATTTATTAATTGTGGGGCTGCTGTGCGTGAATTTTTTTTATTGGGGGTGAGGGGGGTGTTTGGCCCTTGGTGTGAGTTTACGACTTGCAGCAGCAGCAGCACAATTAATAAATAAATATAAATAAATAAATAAATAAATGACAATAAATACATTTGAAATACATTTTTATTGATAGTGTACATGTGCAGGGGGTCTCCGGAGCTGAACCGCGGTGGTTTTAGGTCTGGGGACCCCGTGCCCCCCGAGATACAGGCCCCTTTAGGGGGTGCCGGTATCCCTCTGCTCTGCTTGGTTAAACGCAGAGCACTCAGCACTCAGAAACACAGGCCAGCCAGATTTAAACACACACACAATAGGGGGAGGTTTTTTTTACATAGCTTGCAGGGAAGCTTAACGCACACACACAATAGGGGGATAGGGGGATAGGGGGAGGTTTTTTTTACATAGATTAGAGAGAAGGCAGGGCGTTTTAAAAGCGAGAATAGGGGGAGGGGGTTTTACATAGATTTTATTTATTTATTTATTTAGATTTATTTATTAATTGTGGGGCTGCTGTGCGTGAATTTTTTTTATTGGGGGTGAGGGGGGTGTTTGGCCCTTGGTGTGAGTTTACGACTTGCAGCAGCAGCAGCACAATTAATAAATAAATATAAATAAATAAATAAATAAATGACAATAAATACATTTGAAATACATTTTTATTGATAGTGTACATGTGCAGGGGGTCTCCGGAGCTGAACCGCGGTGGTTTTAGGTCTGGGGACCCCGTGCCCCCCGAGATACAGGCCCCTTTAGGGGGTGCCGGTATCCCTCTGCTCTGCTTGGTTAAACGCAGAGCACTCAGCACTCAGAAACACAGGCCAGCCAGATTTAAACACACACACAATAGGGGGAGGTTTTTTTTACATAGCTTGCAGGGAAGCTTAACGCACACACACAATAGGGGGATAGGGGGATAGGGGGAGGTTTTTTTTACATAGATTAGAGAGAAGGCAGGGCGTTTTAAAAGCGAGAATAGGGGGAGGGGGTTTTACATAGATTTTATTTATTTATTTATTTAGATTTATTTATTAATTGTGGGGCTGCTGTGCGTGAATTTTTTTTATTGGGGGTGAGGGGGGTGTTTGGCCCTTGGTGTGAGTTTACGACTTGCAGCAGCAGCAGCACAATTAATAAATAAATATAAATAAATAAATAAATAAATGACAATAAATACATTTGAAATACATTTTTATTGATAGTGTACATGTGCAGGGGGTCTCCGGAGCTGAACCGCGGTGGTTTTAGGTCTGGGGACCCCGTGCCCCCCGAGATACAGGCCCCTTTAGGGGGTGCCGGTATCCCTCTGCTCTGCTTGGTTAAACGCAGAGCACTCAGCACTCAGAAACACAGGCCAGCCAGATTTAAACACACACACAATAGGGGGAGGTTTTTTTTACATAGCTTGCAGGGAAGCTTAACGCACACACACAATAGGGGGATAGGGGGATAGGGGGAGGTTTTTTTTACATAGATTAGAGAGAAGGCAGGGCGTTTTAAAAGCGAGAATAGGGGGAGGGGGTTTTACATAGATTTTATTTATTTATTTATTTAGATTTATTTATTAATTGTGGGGCTGCTGTGCGTGAATTTTTTTTATTGGGGGTGAGGGGGGTGTTTGGCCCTTGGTGTGAGTTTACGACTTGCAGCAGCAGCAGCACAATTAATAAATAAATATAAATAAATAAATAAATAAATGACAATAAATACATTTGAAATACATTTTTATTGATAGTGTACATGTGCAGGGGGTCTCCGGAGCTGAACCGCGGTGGTTTTAGGTCTGGGGACCCCGTGCCCCCCGAGATACAGGCCCCTTTAGGGGGTGCCGGTATCCCTCTGCTCTGCTTGGTTAAACGCAGAGCACTCAGCACTCAGAAACACAGGCCAGCCAGATTTAAACACACACACAATAGGGGGAGGTTTTTTTTACATAGCTTGCAGGGAAGCTTAACGCACACACACAATAGGGGGATAGGGGGATAGGGGGAGGTTTTTTTTACATAGATTAGAGAGAAGGCAGGGCGTTTTAAAAGCGAGAATAGGGGGAGGGGGTTTTACATAGATTTTATTTATTTATTTATTT
Source organism: Ascaphus truei (assembly GCF_040206685.1). Lineage (NCBI taxonomy): Eukaryota > Metazoa > Chordata > Amphibia > Anura > Ascaphidae > Ascaphus > Ascaphus truei. Next base: position 211,089,153 of record NC_134484.1, on the reverse strand, counting down.
AGATTTATTTATTAATTGTGGGGCTGCTGTGCGTGAATTTTTTTTATTGGGGGTGAGGGGGGTGTTTGGCCCTTGGTGTGAGTTTACGACTTGCAGCAGCAGCAGCACAATTAATAAATAAATATAAATAAATAAATAAATAAATGACAATAAATACATTTGAAATACATTTTTATTGATAGTGTACATGTGCAGGGGGTCTCCGGAGCTGAACCGCGGTGGTTTTAGGTCTGGGGACCCCGTGCCCCCCGAGATACAGGCCCCTTTAGGGGGTGCCGGTATCCCTCTGCTCTGCTTGGTTTACAGGCCGCGATCACGTGATCGGGACCTTTAAACCAAGCAGAGGGCTACCGGCACCCCCTAAAGGGGCCTGTATCTCGGGGGGCACGGGGTCCCCAGACCTAAAACCACCGCGGTTCAGCTCCGGAGACCCCCTGCACATCTACACTATCAATAAAAATGTATTTCCAATGTATTTATTGTCATTTATTTATTTATTTTTTGGCGGCTGCTGTGTGTGTGTATTTTTTTATTGTGGGTAGCGGGAGGGTGGGTGAATGGGGTATTCGCCCCAACGATGGTTGGGGAGGGCTTGCGGGGGGGGGGGGGGGGTGGGGTAGCGGGAGGGCTTAACCCCTTCATGACCGTAGCGGTATTAACTGCTACGATCGTGAAGGGGTTAAGTGCACCCGCAACCCCCCCCCCCCCCTCCCGCAAGTCCTAAACTCACACCAAGGGCCAAATACCCCCCTCACCCATCCCCACTACACACAATAAAGCGGGCACGGTGGGTTAACCCCTTCATTGCCTTAGCGGCTATCCGCTATGGTAATGACGCAGCATTTTCCGTATTTTTAATAATATTGATCAGGAGCAGGGGGGTTCCCTGAGCATTAATTTCTGGCTCAGGGAACCCCCTGCTCACTGTACAATATTATTAAAATACAGAAATGATGCTTCTTTACCATAGCGCATAGACGCTAAGGTAAAGAACGAGTGTTTATTTATACTGTATATTGTATGTGTTTTATTGATAGTGTACATGTGCAGGGGGTCTCCAGAGCAGAAGCGCACAGGTTTCAGGTCTGGGGACCCCGTGCCCCCCGAGATACAGGCCCCTTTAGGGGGTGCCGGTATCCCTCTGCTCTGCTTGGTTTACAGGCCGCGGTCACGTGATCGGGGCTTTTAACGCAGAGCTGGATACCGGCACCCCCTAAAGGGGCCTGTATCTCGGGGGGCACGGGGTCCCCAGACCTAAAACCACCGCGGTTCAGCTCCGGAGACCCCCTGCACATCTACACTATCAATAAAAATGTATTTCAAATAATTTTTAATGTGTGGATGTTTGCGCAGAGAGAGAGCAGCGGATCTCTCTCTGCTGCAAACACATCTCGCCCCCGCCGCCCATACAGTACTGTAGTATCATTTATGTATGTGCATATACAGTACAGTACAGTACTGTATGTTAGGGCTTACAGGGGTTGTTGTTATACAGTATATATATATATATATATATATATATATATATATATATATATATACTGCATTACAATTCATTATAGGGGACGGCTTCACAGAGAATAGCTCGCAAGCGCCACCATGTGTATTTTGACGGCATTGCAGTATTGTAACCAGCCGGAATAAAAAGCTTAAATTCCTGCCGGAAAATAACGCAATGCACTCTGGCTGAAAAATATCAGAAACCTGAATACACCCGAGTATACCCGAATTCGCGGGACTAGCCGTGCTCGAATAAAGTGTGTCGCCAGTGTAGATCAGAGGTTAATTTCCTGGATGTCACGGTATCACTTAATGAACATGTACTTACAACTGATTTATATGTGAAAGCCACTGATAGTAATAGTTTACTACTAGAAGACAGTTTCCATCCACATGGTCTAAAGAAAGGTTTACCATACAGCCAACTTGTTCGTGTTAAACGAATTGTAAAAGACACCACCAAGTTGCCCATGCGGTTAGAAACAATGGGGAAGAAATTTATTACTAAAGGTTACAGTAGTAAAACCATTAAGGAAGCAGTGAATAAGGTAGAACACCTCACTAGAGGGGCGTTATTACAACAGAATCCTAAATCAAGAAGGGAAGGTGTGCCGTTCGTTACTACATACAGTATAGCCTCACAGCAAATTAAGAGAGCAGTCTCAAAACATTGGCATCTTCTGCAAGGTGACCCCACAATTTGCCATCTTTTCAAAAACCCTCCCATTTTTGCCTATAAAAGGCCACGTAACATCAGGGATAGAGTGGTCAAAGCTGATTTATTGAAAACCGCACATCAAACATTTCTGACAAAACCCCAATTTGGTACCTTTCCTTGCAGGAGCTGTATCCATTGTAATGGAATAATTAGAGGTGAGCACTTTTGTCACCCTCATACGGGGAGAAAATTTAAAACCAATGGTTTTTACACATGCCTAAGTTCTTACATTGTATACCTATTGAAATGCCCCTGTAGAATGTTATATGTGGGGAAAACAATTAATTCACTGAAAGAACGTATAACTCAACATAAGAGTAACATCAGGAACCCATTATCAGACACATCAGTGGCAAGACACTTTCGAGAAAAAGGACATAATATCTCGCAGCTTAGGTATCAAGTGATTGACCATGTGAGACCCCTCAGCAGAGGAGGTGATAGAGAGAGAATTATTTTACAAAAAGAGGCTAAGTGGACCCATACACTGGATACGGCTGCCCCTCGGGGTATGAATGAAAGATTGGAGCTCCATTGGTTCCTATAATAACGGGCCAGCCTCCTAAATAGACCCACTTTTTGCGGATGGCCAATACGGGGTTATGTTCCCCAATAAAGACCAGGACTGCTAAGGGTCTCCTTACTCACTTACCACTGCCTTGTACTGCTGCGGCCAAGTTTATTCGAGCATTTGCCCGTTCTTGGCCGCAGCAGTAGCCTGGCGCGCGCCCGAGAGTGACGGGCGCGCGCCGAAGCAGCGGAAGAGCGCCCTCCGATCGGGGCGCTCTCCCTACCGCTGCCGGGTCCGCCGGGTCCCCCGGAACCCCCTGCCGCTGTCCCGCGATCGCGGGACACCAGGGCTCCCTCGGGGAGCCCCTGGACGCGCGTGCAGGGGGCGCACGCTCCCGAAGACGCGTGACCGCGCGTCTATGACGCGCGGCACGCCGAGGGGCGGCCACTAGCAAGCCGGGAAATCTCCCGGCTTGCGGATCTGGCCGCAGTGTGATTAAGTGTGTCGGTAGTGTACCTTTTAAACATACCAAGGTTACCCTAACTATTTTGTACCTATATGTACTGAAATGAATATTTATTCCATGAGGGTTGTCTATCCTGCCACAAAGATTGTCTGAAGTATATATGCAGTATATGTACATACAATGGCATAATGTTCTAACACAGTTTCATTCTATTTACAGCTATCTGTCAATTATATGGACTTCTTTTCTCAAAGGACTGTCAGCAATTGATTACATTGGACACAGCAATAGAATGCTACATTGGTGCATTATGGCACTACTAATTGCTTCACCTTATGCTTCCAGAAATAAGCCCTGCTACTTTACCAGTTAGTAAAATATCTCTGTTTATATATTTGTTTTTTGTTCCTCCCATTGGTGCCTGTTGCCCTAGCAACATGACGTCATTACGTTTTTACGCCGTGACGTCACGTGCGTCGTGACGTCACACCACGTGACGCCGTCAGTCACTGTTGGCAGAAATCTTGGGGTTGACTCCAGGACTCTCCACTCTCTCACTCCTTCTGTGGGCTGTCACTGGGCTGAATGATGTCATCACGTTATGACGTCGCGTGCGTCATGACGCAACGCCGCATGGTGACATCAGATGTCGGGGGCGCGCACAATTAGGCTGTGAGATTGGATGCAGCCCTGCACTTTTGGTTGTTACTGAGGAAGGTAATTATTTTGACCTTTGGGGGTATATATAGATGTGCTAATGTGATATCACTTTTGAGGTGTTTGGTCTGAGGAAGGGACTGCTTGTCCTGAAACGTTACCATTGTTAGCTCTGATGCATTAATACATTTGAAATCATTTGATTCCACTACAATTTGTGTGCCTCTTCCTTTCTCCTATTTTGCTTTTTCTCTTCTTAGGAGGGGAGGTGTTCCCTCCTCGGCGTCTGGCTTCAAAATGAGGCGACATAGGCTTTTATAGGCCTATGATGTCACATTTTGGTCAAATTTTTCCCAGGGTCCTGATTGGGCCGTGAAAAACATGTGATTTGGCCGAAAAAAGAAAAAAAAATGATGACGTCATTTAAAGGCAATGTCGCCAGCCAATCAGAATGGCTGAGTTTCAATTGCATTTAAGATGACGTCATCAAAATGAAGAAGGCCTGCGACACATGGTACGGTAGCCAATCAGAGCGTGAGAACTCCATCCCAATTCTGATTGGCTGAAGCAAAGCCTCTGTCACATGGTCTACTTGAGCCAATCAGAGTTGGGATGGAGTTCCCATGCTCTGATTGGCTACCGTACCATGTGTCGCCGTCCATCTTTGTTTTGATGACGTCATCTTAAAGGCAATTGAAACTCAGCCATTCTGATTGGCTGGCATCATTGCCTTTAAATGACGTCATCATTTTTTTTTTTTCTGCCCAAATCACATGTTTTTCACGGCTTAATCAGGACCGTGGGAAACATTTGACAAAAATGTGATGTCATAGCCCTATAAAAGCCTATGTCGCCTCATTTTGAAGCCAGACGCCGAGGAGGGAACACCTCCCCTCCTAAGAAGAGAAGAAGGGCGTGGCAGAAGAAGATGGAAGAAGACGGAAGAAGACGGAAGAAGACGGAGAAGACCCCAAAGAAGAAAAGAAGACCCCAAGACGGACGGGAAGGATTTCAAATAGAAGAAAGAAGACATCGTTATGGATTGTAAGGGTTTTTTATTTTATGGTTACCTGTGGATTGGTTCCAGTGCTTCCGGGTCGCCTGGATTTCGGTGAGTGGGCATCTCATGGTAAGTAAACGAAAGGAAAGTGTATTATTTTTACAGTTTTTTTTTATTTTTGATTCATGTCTTTTATTTTTTTCAGTCCCATTTAATGCCCGTGAATGTATCTATGTACTACCTATGGATAAAATACATTCACGGACACTGAATGGGTGTATTCTATGTGATTTTTGTATGTAAATGCATTGTTTTTTATGCTCTATTATTGCCCCTGTATGTTATGTAGTTCTATCTACATGGATAGACATACAGGGATAATAATTGATTGTTTTGCTAATGTTTATGTTCTTTTCATGTATGGCTAATGTATTTATCAGCTTTATTTTGTCATTGGTGTGAAAAATGTAATTTGTATTTAGTTACAGGTTATTTGTAATGGCTTCTTTCTGGTAGTTAGATTAGAATAATGGAGGTTACTTTCAATTAGAATTCTTTTTTCAATGGTTTGACTTTAGGAATTGAATAGGGTATTGTATAATTGATTTGTATTGTATTGTAATTGTTTGAGGAAATGGATTAATTGATTGATGCTAATTGTATTGATGTTGCTTAGTTTCTATTTGATTTTCATGATGGCATTGGTGGTTAGGGGACATTGTTCATAGTGTATTTAATTGTTACATATATTTTGCAAAGTGTTACATGATGCACAGATTAATTGCATCATGTACACACTCAATGCAATTGTGTGATATTTCATATACATTTGTGTAGCTGCTGGTTTGTTGGTTTATATTTACAATTGCTGCTGGATTTATTTTAACATGCAATGTGGTGATTTTAAGGTTAAGAATTCATGTTTTGATTTATGCATGTTTTATGTGTTTCATAATGGGCAAATAATCTATTATCCATGTCTGGATAATAGTTATTTTGCACATTATTGTACTGTACAGTATGTGTTGGGGGGGGGGGATTGATGTATTGAATGTATAGGTCAGGTTTATTTTTTCTACATACAGGGTTGGTTCGTTTTGGTTTGCGGGGGACTTCTGGAGACCACCTGCAGTATCCTCAGGCTTCTCATGGGTACCAGGCTGGCGGTTCCAAGGAGGACACCTGTGGGGAAAACCGGTGGCCCCACATCTGTGGGAGCACTGCGGACACGTAGGGATCACCCATGGGTCCCCAGACCCCCGTGAGAACCACCCGAGGCCCCTCAGACACCTGTGGGTCTGACCCGGGGCCCCCCAGACACCGCGGGCCTACTATGGGGACCCCATTGTGGCCAATGGTGACCCGCGGAGACCACCTGGTGGACCATGGCTCCTGGCGGGACCCACCAACAGGCCTCCAGACCCTGTGTGAAACATGATGCTGGTAACTTGTAGGTCTGTGAGGTGACCCATCAGGCCCACCGGGGACTCCCGTCGGCCTGGGGTATGAACCCTGTATGTAAAATAATAAATCATGTATTTATTGGGGGGGCACAGGGGGTTGATTATGTATTTAATAAGTAGAATGATGTTTATTGTGGGGCAGTGTATTGTTTTTATTGTGGGTACTGGGGGTGGGGGGAGGGGGTATTGGCCCCAAGGGTAGGTGGGTAGGCCTCCCGGCTGGGTAGTGGGTGAGGGTGGTTAGGCCTCACGGGTGGGGGGTTAGTGGGGTAGGGTATGTATGCCTCCCGAGTGGTGGGTGAGGGTGGGTTAACCCCTTAATAACTGTAGCGGTTAATAACCGCTATGGTGATTAAGGGGTTAGGGGACATTACATTGGATGTTTTTATTCTTGTGTATGTTTTGCAGCATCGGAGGGGACATGGGCAGGATGAAGATGAGGATGAAGATGACCTTCATCGTGGGTGCCTGTAAAAGGTAAGTGTAATTTATATTGACTGTATTTATTGTAATTTATATGTATTTAAAATGGGCAAATGCATTATTTTCCATATGTGGATAATAGTTTTTTTGCCCATTACTGTATAGTATGTTTTAGGGGGCGGGGGGATGTGTGTTGTATATTTCTATATTTATTGGGGGCAATTGTCCCCAATAAACATGCTAATGTGCCTTAACCCCTTCATTGCCTTAGCGGCTATCCGCTAAGGTAATGAAGCTGCATTAAAGTAAATTGTAATAATATTTTGCGGGAGCAGGGGGTCCACTGAGCTGAATCGCATTGATTTCTGCCTCAGAGACCCCCTGCTTCCCGAGTTACAGGCCCCGGTTTGGGGCATCGGTGCCAGTGTCGCCGCCATCTTCATAGAGCCCACGTCGCGTCTTGGACGCTATAAAGATGGCGGTGACACTGGCACCCGATGCCCCATACTGTGGCCTGTAACTCGGGAAGCTGGTTGTCTCTGAGGCAGAAATCAATGCGGGTCAGCTCAGGGGACCCCCTGCTCCCGCACACTATTATTAAAATGTACATTAATGCAGCTTCATTGCCATAGCGGATAGCCGCTACGGTAAGGAATTATTGTTTATTGTTATGTGTGTTTTAATACTAGTGTAGATGTACAGGGGGTCTCCTGAGCTGAACCACATTGGTTTCAGCCTCGGGGACCCCCTACTTCAAGAGATACAGGCCCCTTTATGGGGTGCCGGTATCCCCTGCAGAATTTAAATGTCCTGATCACGTGACGCGGGAGCTTTAAAGTGCAGTGGATACCGGCACCCAATAACGGGGCCTGTATCCCCTGAAGTAGGTGGTCCTCGGACCTGAAACCAATGCGGTTCAGGTCCTGAGACCCCCTGCTCATGTACACTATAATTAAAATGCATTTATTTAGCTTACGATCGCCTGTAACAGCCTTGCATGGAGATACAGAATCTCCATGCAAAAGTTACATTCAGGTTTTTTTTGTATCAGCTAGCGTTTGTAAATGTTAAGAACGCTAGCAGGGGGGAAAAAGCATCACGTACGCTGTGGCTGTTCTGAGCTATTTTGAGTAGGTACGTTAAAAAATGGGCTCAAGGCCTTAGTGAATCGCGTCCCCGGCCTCACTTTTTAACGAACCTGCTTTTTTGGAAAATCAGAACGCAAAGCCATTGAGCTTAGTGCATAGCCCCCATAGAGTTTCTATGTGAATGTTTATTCACTTGTTTGTGATTTGAGTGTATTTTCCTTGTCTGCCACTGGGGGTCACTATAAGCCTAATTTTTCACTATCCTCTACACTTTGTGTTGTGGTTGGAGTCATAGCTTACTGTTCTAAATGCCAGTCATGTTGTTTTTTCGTGTCACATCTGTTCTAGTTTTCGTTCAGACGGCTGCATTTAACAGTAAGTTCTAGCATGGCTAGAAGCAATGTCAATGTGGTTTCTAAGAGGTTAACATGCCACTTAGACACAACAGGTTTAATAGAAACAGAAATAGTTCCAGAATTAAATGAGACTGAAATATTGAAGGAAAAATTTACCAAATTAGAGAAACTCATGATTAAAGATTCAAAAAAGTGGTGGGATAACGCTTTTCTAGAGAAATACTTGGAGTGTGAGAGTTGCGAGAGGCTTCAGACTCCAGGAGGACCGCTCGTTTGATCTGAAGGATGAAGCCTTTCTAAAAGAATGGCATAATATCCTGGAAAGGAGTTCACAAGATCTGATTCAATTAATTATTAAACAACAAAATAAACATCTATCAGAACTAGATACAAAATTGATGAGATCAAAGACAAGTTAAGTCATGTGGATCAAACCACTCGGTTTAAAAATAAGGAATAACATAGGAGGTAGTTATCACAGCTCAACCTTAATATTCAACAGTATATTTGAAAAAATGGCGGTGCATGGGGAATAAAAGATATATTTTACATATGACCAAGAGTGATCACAAAAAGGATACCCACTGATTTGCACACAGCCTAAATTACCATAAACAGTATTAGAAGGAACAATTTAGTCCCAGCATCCATATAATGCAGAAACCAGGAGGTTAAAAATACAAACATAATAAAATTTTATTAATCAATGCTAACTCTTCTAGATGAAAAAATATATTTATATTGATTTTGTGTGTATACTAATAAAATCATATAAAAAAGAAAACACTGAAGTATGCCTATTTATTGGACCCCTTTATTACTCGCTTGGCACCCCTCCCCCGTCACACTCATTCACCCCTAGGATTTTTTCCCGGGCTCGCAGAAAAAACAGTTCCTGCCTGAACATTTTAAATTCACAGTATTACACACTTTATTAAAACATTATGTTCTGGGTGTACCACAACTGTAATATGTGTAGGTGCATGTTTTATTTATTTATACTTCTATGCCAAAAATCAGGGTGCTGGGTGCTGGGTGCCTCTGTTCGCAAGTTAACCCCCTTAATTGAAATGCTTGCTTGTGGGAAGTCAAGTTCACCTACTTCTCACGTCAATTGACACACTTCCCACAGCAATAGACTTTATGCCTTTCAAGTAACGGGTCTAAATAGGTACACTGGCGACACACTTTATTCGAGCTTGGCTAGTCCCACGAATTCGGGTATACCCGGGTGTATTGAGGTTTGTGACTGTTTTCTGCCCGAGTGCATTGAGTTATTTTCCAAGCAGGGATTGAAGCATTTTATTCCCGCTGGCTGCAATACTGCACAGTATATATATATATACTGCATTACAATTCATGAATTTATGCCATCTGGTAGACACGCGAAGCATTGCAGCCTATTAAATCCTAATCATTATCATTTAACAGATCAGCCGCCCATCAGCCATTCATGAACCCAGGCTGGGAAGGCAAATGCAACAGGGCTTGTCAGAGGTGAGGAGTGGCGCATTCCAGGTATCTGCCAGGTACATACCGGGTATTTGCTCGAATAAAGTGTGTCGGTGCAGTATACACATTTTATCGGTAAACCACTTCAAATTTAACCGCAAGCCAATTATTCAATTGACTTGTGGTTATGAGGTCGAATAGATAGAAATGGATACCCATACTTCAAACACCTCGCAACCTCTAAACCGCAGCCACGCTTCTTCAATCAGCGCTGGATTCGGCGCTCACAACGCCATCTTGTGCCTAAAATGTTTATAGCCGGCATTGCATTTACTTCTATTACAGCAGGCAGGGAATAGCCTGCAAATGGGGGTTATGAAGACTGGGACAGGGCAAATACAGCAGTGCATTGCAAATACTTTTAACACCTTCATTCCCAATGCGAGTTGGGGTTAATCAGCCGGGTATAATACCTTTATTTAGGCCTGATTAACCCTGCCCTCGCAACACCTCCCCCACTCAAAGCGCAGGGACTGCCCTGACCACCTCGTCCAGTGGTTGGGCTGGCCTGCCAGCTCTTGAAGTTAGTATGTCCTGAGGGCTGTACTGGCGGGAAAGGTCATCAGGAATGCCATGCTCACTTCCTTTCTTGTGTGTGATGGTAAAGTCAAATTTCTGTAAGGCAAGACTCCAGCACAAGAGTTTAGCATTTCCCCTGACACCCTCTGTAACCAACTCAAGGGACTATGGTCTGTAATAACAGTAAAAGGTCTGCCATACAAAAAGGGCTGTAACTTCTTTAGAGCCCATACTTGGTTGAGTACAGCACCAATGCCATAATCCAAGGCATCAGTCTACACCAAGAACTTTTTTGCACAGTCTGGTGCAGCAAGAATGGGGGCACTGGCCAGTGCAGTCTTTAATGCCTGAAAGGATACCTCACAAGCAGGAGACCAGACTACCAGCACAGACTGTCGCTTCAGGGTCAAGTCAGTCAGGGGTTTGGCAATGGCACTATACTGAGGGACAAATTTTCTGTAGTATCCTGCGGTGCCTAGGAAAGCCATAACTTGTTTCTTGGTTTTGGCAATGGGCCACTTCACTATAGCCTCCACCTTAGCTGGTTCTGGCTTAAGATGCCCGCCACCCACCAGGTGCCCGAAGTATAGTACTTCTGTTATCCTTACTAAGCACTTGGTGGTTTTCAAGGTGAGTCCCGCTTCCCTTCCGTGGAGCAACCTGATGTCCCCCGATCTCCCCTGCTGGTCCTGAGGTGGACAGTGCAGATTCTAAGCTGGACGTCCCTCTGTTGGCTGGTTCCATGGCTGTACTTGGCTCCTCTGTGTGTGCCAGTCGCACATGGGTGACTGGCCTCACAGCTGGTGATCCTTGCCCCTGATTGGGTCCCTTGAACCAGTCCCGGTATGGATAGTCTGGTCTGAGATGTCTGACCTTGTTACAGGAAAAACACAGCCTCTCGTGTTTAAACTCTGTTGCCTTGGGTACGTTGACTGCTGCTGCAGGTTTGTTTGTCCATTGAGGGGTTGTTTTAGCTCCCTTTGCCACCCGGGCCATTCCTTTGGGGGTTGCTGGGTCCTCTATTGCAACCCTGCTGGCAACATATTCATCACCCATTTTCACAGCCTCCTCATAGGTCTGAGGTATATGGTCAAAGACCCATGCCCTCACGTCCTTGGGGAGCTGCTGCAGCAACTGCTCCTGAAAAAATGTCCAGTAGGGTATGGAATTTTGTAACCCCATTTCAATCACCCCACTGAGTCCCGTGTAAGACCATATTGCCGGCATAGTCACTAAATGACTCCCCAGGGAGTACTACCCCCGTCCGGAACTTGCCCTTGTATGCTTCTGGGGTCAGAGCATTCTGGGTCAGCAGCTTGCTCTTTATATGACTGTAGTCATTGGCATCCATGCGTGGAATACCCTGCACAGTCCGCTTTTGATTACCAGATAACAGGGGTCACAGTCTGACCACCCAGTACCTCCTTGAAATTCGGAACCGGGAAGACAGAATCTAAAAGTCATTTAAAAATGCATCGAGGTCATCGGTGACATTCCCGAACTTGCTGAAGCTGTGTTATGGTTGTGCTCGCCATAAACCAGGACCGGACCGCGGGGCTGAGGTGGGGTTATATAATCACCGACCTTAGATCTCAGATCAGAAGTGCAAAGTTCATAGTCAAACAAGCCTGGGTCCGGACTGGAGAATGCAGCGTAGTCTGTAGACAAGCCAGGGTCAGGATTGGAGAAGGCAGTATTGTCGTGATTCAACCAGGGGTTCGGCAATGGGTAGATAGGTGCTCTCTGCTTCAGCAAAGGAGCGAGAGTGCGGGAGCAGTCTCGGCACGAGGAGCGGCCACGGCCCATGATGCCAGTATCAGCAGCGGGAGACAGCAAGCGGTCTGAAAAACACTGCCGGGCAGAGCCAGATAAACACCAGTGCTTCAGCACAGGAGTCTGAAACAGAGAGTAGCAGCAGGTCTCGGGAAACACAGAAACTAATGACGAGAACTAGAGAAGTTAGTAAACACACGAAACAAGCCAGGAGGCTTGTGGCAGAACACTGTAACATCCAGCAAAGGATTATGCTCAGCAGTGAAGCAGTATGGGAGAACAGTATGAAAAGGGTGGTGAGCCAATCACAGGAGGGAGGTGTGTGAGCATTCCTCCAATGACGGAGCACAGGGCTGAAGCTGCAATGAGAGGCAGCACATTTGCCATTGATTGCCAGAGGGAGACATTGTAAACTGTAGAGATCTGCAAGGCTAGAATCAAAGCCAGGAGCAGATTCCTTACAGTATCTTCAGGTGAAACCACTGGGCAAACAGGATCATTCATAGATCTGTGGGACATGGAGTTGTTCCTAAAATTCCTTAGGCGAGAGGTGGCGTTGAAAGCCCACAGTTTGTTGGCATTCCTTACAGTACCCCTACTCTGGGTGAAAACCCTTTGTGGACAGGGCCACTCATGGGTCTTGGAGACATAGAGTTGTTCCTGAAGTTTCTTAGGTGAGAATTAGGTCCATAATCCAGGCTGTTAGGACCAGTATGTCAGGCCAGAATCTGCACTCATGTTAAGCTTTCATTTTGTCTGAGCATAACTAGTTTAGATTCTGTAGTCAGCATTTTGCTGAAATATAATTCCTAAATGCACTCAGTTTCTGCTAAATTATATTTCTTTTCTTCCTGCTAAGGATATTGCTAAGATACCTTTGTGTTGTCAATTTCCTGCTGTTTTAGTTACAATACAATGAACTGGTTCTAACCAAGAAGCAAAATAGTGTAATATAGTTGCTAAAGATTCAAGGTCTCTTTTGATAACAGACAATGAATAAGCTATGTATTCAGACATTGCTTGTATTGGAAAGACACGTCCCAAGAATCATGCCACTAATATGTCCTGCCCCATAATCTTGCCTCTAATCAAAGCTACGCCCAAGACACACCTAGGATACGCCTATGTCACGCCTATGTTACGCCTATGTTACGCCTCTAACCAATATATTCTTTTTTCTGTATAAAAGTCATTACCCTATGAGTAATAAATTGAGACAAAGGAGTTGAAACCTGGCGTGCGTTACGGTTCATTTCGTTCGTCTACCAGGCCTGAAAAGTTCATCAAAAATCGAAGATAACAGTGGCAGGGCGTGAAAGCTTCCTGGGAAGTCTGCTGCAAACGGTGCAGATTGTGTATCCAGTCACAAGTTCTCATAAAATTAACTAGCTCTGTGCTTAAGCAGTTTATTTATGAGAACAAGGTAATGTAGAACTGTCTTTTTTTCCGTAAAGCAGTAAGATAACACATTTCAATTTTATTTCTACAGGATTAAGATGTTTTTGTTTAAAATGCTGGTAAGAGCTCACAAGCACTGTTTGAATTAATATATTGTATTATATATGTATATAACGCCATTAATGTACATAGCGCTTCAAAAGGAGGGTGTCCGTGGTGGCAGATACTGCGGGGAGGTTGAGTGGTGTGAATGGAGTGTGGTGATATCTGCCTTTAGCAGCATGGAGGTCATCGGTTATTTTAGCGAGAATTGTCTCCGTTAAATAAGCAGTGTAGAAGCCATACAAGACAGGTAGGGTAAAGCTTGCTGTTTTTTTAGTCATGGTATAACTGTTGCATGTTTGAAGATATTTTGTTCAGTTTAAGAGAGGGCATAGTTAAAACGGGATAGCATAAGATGTATTGATGGAAGTTTGCAGGAATATGAGATTTCTTTCAGAAGGCATTCAGGGGAATGAGTGGAAGAATATTGCATGCTCTTGTTGGCATAGATTTGGTGTTTATAATAATTTGAAATATTCCCGTTATTTAATTTTTGAAAGACCATACAAAAGGTAGTTAATATGAATTAGACAGCGAAACCCGTTATCTGCTATTTGTAACTTTGAGGTTTCAGGCTGTTTTCCCAGAAAAAAAAAAAGGCGCTTTGAAAATTATTATTTTTTTCTTTTTAAAGTCAGAGTGTCTTTTATAGTTAATGCTGGCCGTGTGCTCAACACTTTGCAAAGAGTTCAAAATTATTTGTCTATTTTAAAAGGAAATCTTTTATTCAGGATTTCAGAATTTTTTCTTATATTGTAAATGCCACAGTTGTTAAAAGACCTACTGCAGGCTTTTTCTTTTAACACAAGCAGTAAATATTTTCATAGTCACTACACATACAAGTCTATTTACCAGTTTAATTTTGCTATATATCAAGCAACCTGTTTTCATAACTATTTTTGTATTTTTGTTCAGATATATAGATAATATATGAACAAAAGAGGGGAGATACATACATAGGTTATTGAAGGTCTCTGAAATCCCTATAGAGCGATTTGATATGAACTTGATATGTTGTTAATGATATACAATGCACAGCAGGTTCAGAATTTATTATAGCAATGTTAACTCCAAGGGCTCTTGCAGTAATAAAAAGTTGCTGCCATACTAACAGGGCTAACAGGCCCCTGGTAAAAAAAATAATAATACCTTTGCAGATGTAACAGCAAAGCAGGTAGCAAGCCGTCCCTATGTTGACGGATATATCATATCTGCCAAATTTATAATTTTGTAACCATGTATTCGTTTTTGGGTATGTCCTGGACATAGAGTTAAAGGACAGGGGAGTGCAGCTGCATGGTGAGCAGGGTATATATTATATACAAGGCATTTCACATTTTTAGCAGAATAGTTACAGTGGAGTGTTTGAGGTGAAAGCCAGGAGTGACTGTGGGTATGGGACAATAGCCATGAGTGCAGGCTGTTGGGATGCTTGATTTGTGGGGCGAGTTTTAAGGTTAGTTAGTATTAAATGACTAAAAGGTTGACACCATTTGCATCAGAGAAAATGGCAGATGGCAGTTAGGTATGAATGAGAGTAAGTGTGTATTGGGAGAAGAGAGATTGATTTGTAGTTTGAGACAGTGTTTTTGTCCCCATTTTTGAAGATTGGGACATCTCTGGCAGTTTTCTAGGTCTTAGGGATATGGCCTGCAGACAGGATAGAGTTGATTATGGATGCAATTGGTTTGGCACAGGCTGACGTACCAAGTTTTAGGAACTTGGATTGTAGCAAAGTCAAGTCCATATTGGTTGCTTAGTTTAACATTTGAGGAGCGTTAATAGGGAATATCTCTGTTTAATATTGCGGATGCTAATAATAGTAGTAACAATATTAATACAAGAATGTATTTCTAGGTATAAATTCTCTCCCTATGAGACACTTATGGGATGAGTTATGACCATCAGTAGTTCAAAGTAACGAATTAAGGACCATGTTATTGGTAATAAAAACAATTAATAAGTATTGCATGCAACTAATATATATTTTTGAGTCTTTCTAGGCACAGGTTAAAGCTGAAAGTGCACCTACGCAAGACGGGTTAATGGTCTAGCATTTTCTACGCAAGCACGCTCTTCATCCCAGATGAAAAGGCCATTTAAATACTACTCATCACCAGCATTGCAGTAAAAAAATTATCATCATGGATACACATCACGCACGTCAAAATAGTGCCAGCCTAGGCACAAACAGCTAATAAAGACAAAGCCATAGCACCTGCAAATAAGTGTTTTGATGGACACAATACTCTCTGACCACTAATCATCAAGGGAGAAAGGTTATAGGCAAAAATGTCCAGGCCTCAACACACGAACTTTGAACTTTTTATTTTTACAGGTTTTTATTATTTTTCAGTTACAAATGTATGCTCTATTATGTTTGTGTAAGTGGCGTCCCATAAGGATGACAAAATAGTATAAGGTATTATTTGTTTAACTTTGTTTATTTTGTTTGGATTTATAGGTTAATAGGATCTCCCTGAAGAATGATATCCCGGTGGGAGAATGCTTTATTAGTCAAACACACGGTTATGTTAATTGCTCACATGTAGAGTTAGAAACAGAAGAGATGCACCCAATACACAAGTGTTAAAAAGTAGTCTATGAGAAGAATAAGTTTCAGGGAATTTATTTCCAAATGTAGGAGTTAGATTACTGTATGAAAGGTTTACAGGGATATCCTAAATCATACAACCACAGACATTTACTGACTTAACCAAGAATAGGTTTAGTTTAAATTAATGGCTCCGCAGAATAAAATAGCTCTAGATTATATTTTAGCCTCAAAAGGAGGGGCATGTATGCGCCTTAGTTAAAGCGCAATGTTGTGTATTTATCCAGGATTTAGGGACCATGGGGACTTGGTGGTTGGATTGATTTGCTTTGAGCAAAGCTAGCGAATGTTTTTGTATGTGTGTGTTTGTCCTACTCATTGCTCTCTATGTATTAAGTACAGCAAAACACTGATCCAGAAGTGCGTTGCAACCCCCACCGACGCTATGCCTCTCTGAGGTGATGATGTCACCAGTCCCCCAGAATAAGAGACCGAAGAAGAAATCAACTGGGCTGATATAATGGCCGGAAAAGAAAGGAATGCAGTTATGCACAACTTGGACATCTTGGTCCATCAGGACTATGAAATGGTTAACTGTTCTGTTCTTTAAATAGACTGTCTCTTAAGGATATGGGGGGACTGAGAAGACTGGATATGAGGAAGGTGGGAGGCCACAAAAGGACGTGAGTCAAAGGGACGTGAGTCACAAGGAAAGGATCACGTCAGTCATTTTGACCATAGCAGCCATCTTGGTCCGTTTTGCCATTCTGAGTAAATGCAGTATGAAAGATTTGTGCAAGAAGAATGTTTGTGCAGTTGCTCTTAGCAGAAATTAGCCCCCACCAATTCTCACAAATAGCTGACCCTTAAATTATGTGACATATTCAGATGTAAGCCATTTTCTAATCTATAGAAATATTTAATGATATATTTTGTTATCTGGGTTTCATCCTTCCCACTTTCTATGTATCTGACACGTTACACCAAGGAAGGCTGAGAAATCGAAAAGATCTGACCAGGACCATTAGTTCAACTCGCATTGCAGCTGGGGTTTTTATACCTAGTTTAGGTATTCTGGATCTCTATTCTAAATTAAGTGATCTTATGGTAAATATTGATGATGCTATTAATCAGACAAGTGATGCTATTATCCGTCTGACTAATGAACAAGAGCATATCCGAACAGTATTATTACAGAATAGAATGGCTCTTGATTATCTGCTAGCCTCACAAGGAGGTGTTTGTAAACTTGTAGGACAGAAGTGCTGTGCCTATATTGAGGATGAGTCTGGCGCTATTCATAAAGATATGGATAAGCTACTGGAAATTCAGGCCAGGATGCGTAAAGAATCCTCAGGCCTTAGCTTAAATTGGATGTCAGGACTCACTAGTTGGATCGGAGAATTGGGTATGAAAATTCTCTATGGTTTTATTGTAGTGATTAGTATAATCGCAGCAATTTTTGTTATTTTTCACTGTGCTAAGTGTGCAATGCTTTCATTTGTCTCAAGGAAACCTTCAGGTTCATCTCACGCCATGTATGCAACTAATAATTCATATGTGGCCATGAACAGAGTCTATGATACTATTGGTCCCCATAAGGCCATAGTCATAGAGAAAAGTACCTAGTAAGGGTATTTGTTCTTTTAGAGAACAAAAAGGAGGGAATTGTTAGGACCAGTATGTCAGGCCAGAATCTGCACTCATGTTAAGCTTTCATTTTGTCTGAGCATAACTAGTTTAGATTCTGTAGTCAGCATTTTGCTGAAATATAATTCCTAAATGCACTCAGTTTCTGCTAAATTATATTTCTTTTCTTCCTGCTAAGGATATTGCTAAGATACCTTTGTGTTGTCAATTTCCTGCTGTTTTAGTTACAATACAATAAACTGGTTCTAACCAAGAAGCAAAATAGTGTAATATAGTTGCTAAAGATTCAAGCTCTCTTTTGATAACAGACAATGAATAAGCTATGTATTCAGACATTGCTTGTATTGGAAAGACACGTCCCAAGAATCACGCCACTAATATGTCCTGCCCCTAAATCACGCCTCTAATCAAAGCTACGCCCAAGACACACCTAGGATACGCCTATGTCACGCCTATGTTACGCCTATGTTACGCCTATGTTACGCCTCTAACCAATATCTTCTTTTTTCTGTATAAAAGTCATTACCCTATGAGTAATAAATTGAGACAAAGGATTTGAAACCTGGCGTGCGTTACATTTCATTTCGTTCATCTACCAGGCCTGAAAAGTTCATCAAAAATCGAAGATAACAGTGGCAGGGCGTGAAAGCTTCCTGGGAAATCTGCTGCAAAGAGTGCAGATTGTGTATCCAGTCACAAGGCTTCAGTTTTCTTGGCAGAGAATAGGTTCCTTTTGGTTCTGAAGCCAGGGTAGGAAATAACGGATTTTCCTTCACAGGCGTACATTGGGGAGTCCCACAAAGGAGAGGGGTGGTACTGCAGTTCCCTGTACATGTGCAATGGGGCCAGGGGACTTGGAAATTCAAAGCTATGAAAGGACAAGAGACTCTGGAACAGGGACATTAGAAGGACAGCAGCCAAGTGTCCAGTGCATAGTAATAGTCCAAGAGTACGGGACACCAGACACCGATTGTTGGACATGAATGGCAGAGAGGCCTTCAGGACAGGAAATGACTTTGCTGGAATCAGCACGTAAGAACATGCGATAGTCTTTAGCTCCCAATGAATTCTGGGTGGTGATTATCGAGGGTATTGGGCGGGAGGGTTCACTGCAAGATATTGAAGCAGTTCTTTGATACGAACCAGGCTTGTTTTCCCAAACAATTCGAGAGAGCCGTTAGCAGTATTTACGTAATTCTTGGTCATGGTACTTACTGGCAGTTGAAGAAGGGTCCGCCTCCTTTGGCCTCTCATATTTAGGGAGTATCAAATCTGAAGTTAAGGCCTTGGCGAAGGGCATAGTAAGCATCAAGGAGACAGTAGGGGATAGCATGTCCATACCCGTTGTGGGCCATAGAGATCAGGGACGGACGCCTCAGGTAAAGCAACAATGTCCAGTATGGGTGTCTTCGTCTTAGAAATGACCAAATGCAATCCAGAAAGTGCACTTTAGGCACCGCACAAAAACCTGCGGTTAAAGACTCTGTTTGAAAGGTGAGAAAACAGATCTTATCCCATACAGCAGGAAGCCAGGTGAGTGGTGCATCAGCCTTAGGACTAGAATTTGGGGGTTAAAGCTGGGTACCTCCAACACAGAGAAAGAAAACAGAGAACATGAACTTCACTTAGGAGTGGAGGTTCCAGGTACCAAGGTCTCACATAATACTGTTGGAAAAGCGATGCGGAATATGACTGTTTTAAACACAGGGTCCTTTGCATTGGTAGCTACAGAAACCTTCCTGAGAGGCACCCCTAGTTTTGCGACAGGTGTCAGACAGTCAATAGTATGTACCCCAACTATTTTGGAAATCACAGTGAAATATAACTCCATCTTGAACACAGTATGCGATGGCAGCGTTGTGCCAAGCGAGTAATAAAGGGGTCACCCCCCTTAGGCACCCCCTTCTGCCATCTGGGAAGTGAGGGGTTAACCAGAAATGTAATGTAATACACATGGTCCCCTGCTTCAGAACTAAAATGTATGTCCCTTTGGTTATCATGTTCCCACAATTAGAGTGATTACATGTATTTTTATTCCTCTGCCTCAGAGCAAAATGTGTTCTCTTTGCTGGTTGTATGTATTGTTCCAAATATTGGTGTTTGTACCCCTACAGTGTATGCACCAACCACATACACTGGGATCAGGTTGGGAATGGAATGGGTTAATTGTATTTACATGATGATGGCCCTTTGTTCCCCTTCCCACCTTTTCATTCTCCATTTGCAGCCTGTCCATAGGTCGCCATTGGAGCTCCATGCAACCCTATGGAGATTTCACAGATTTGGGCCTGATACCTGAGAAGACCAGCAGGTGGCGCCCGAGAGGAGCAGTGGAGCTTCTCTATTGAAAGTGAATGGCGTAATGTTTTCAATGGGTATTCCTCGAAGCCCGCTCTCCAAGAATGAGTTGGATGCCTGCCAAACCGCAGCATCTTAAAATGGCTACTGTTTCACTGAAAAGAGCTTGATCTCTCAATTGGCATGGGAACTAGGCTACGGCCAAGTTCACCAGCAATTAACGTGTGTAACTTTTGTTCTAGGGCAGCCAGAAATAAAATTATTTTTGCCCCTAGTTCATAGGAGCCCCCTTACTCGACCCCAACTGGGTCCGACTGTCAATGGTGG
This sequence comes from Ascaphus truei, assembly GCF_040206685.1. NCBI lineage: Eukaryota > Metazoa > Chordata > Amphibia > Anura > Ascaphidae > Ascaphus > Ascaphus truei. The sequence continues at coordinate 211,068,838 of NC_134484.1, read as the reverse complement.
CGAGAAAGGGTTGCACCGGCCATGAGGGTCCCACCATTGACCGCAATGGCGGAGAAAAGCCACGTGGCATTAAAACACTAAGTCCAAAAATGTAAAAAGTGTAAACCCATATCTCCGGTTCTGTAAGAACTAGAGGGCTGGGGTTTGGCCACCATTGAACACTGCTCTGGCATGATTGCATGGCAATTTCCAGCCCTCTCTGATCAACAGAACGGAGTATGGGTAACTGTCTAAAATGTGATTCTGCCATTGACTTCAATGGCAGAGAAATGCAACTTCTGTAAATGTGCATTTAAAGTGATATATTGTTAGCTCCGGTTCGGTGGGTCGTAGTGAGCTGAAACTTGGCCACCATGGAGAGTCCCCTCCGGCATGAGGGTCTGGCAATTTCTAGCCAGCTCGGCCCAGCCGAACGGATTATTTTAATACCCTATTTCCTCGATTCTAAGACCCACCTTTTTTCCGATTTTCACATGTCTGAAATCGGGGTGCGTCTTAGAATCGATGTATTAAAAAAATACAAAATAAAAAGTGTCCACAGTACTAACCCCCCTCTTTTCACTTACCATGTTTCAGGAGAGGTCCCATGTCAGCGGAGGACGAAGCGGGCGGCAGCAGGAGAGGTCCCACTTAGGCATATGGTTGAAGATGGACAGCGGGCGGGAGTTGGGCGGCGGCGGCAGGACAGGCACCAAGTCTGCAGGTGAATGAAGATAAGAAGACATCGGAAGTGCAGTGGAGGTGGTGGCAGGAGATCATAATAGCAGGAGAACTGAGTAGGAGCAGAGATTCATGGGGGAACAGCTGGGGATGAGCGCACTGTAACCGGAAGTCAGACATCGGTCAACTTCTGGTGTTACAGTGTGCTCCTTCCCAGCTGCTCCCTTATGCCACTCTGCTCCTGCTCTGCTCTCCTGCTATTATGATCTCCTGCCGCCACCGCCACCGCACGCCCGCTGTCTTCTTATCTTCATTCACCTGCAGACTTGGGCCCTGTTCTCCTGCCGCACAACTGCCCACTGTCCATCTTCAACAATCTGCAGACATGGGACCTCTACTGCCGCCGCTCCCTCCACTTCATCCTCCGCTGACATGGAACCTTTCCTGGAACATGGTAAGTGAAAAAGTAATTTTCCTCGATTGTAAGGGCCAAATCGATGGTGCGTCTTACAATCAATGGCGTCTTAGAATCGAGGAAATATGGTATATATATATATGATTGTGAAAATATACTGTATTTGGTACCTAGTAAAAAATCCCGCAAAAGATACTAGCCCCTGCAGTATGTTTATGATCAGGGGTTGACCGTACTGCTGCGACACACTTTATTCGAGCAAATACCCAGTATGTACCTGGCAGATACCTGGAATGCACCGCTCCTCACCTCTGACAAGCCCCGTTGCGTTTGCCTTCCCAGCCAATGGTTCATTCCTGGCTAACGGGCGGCTGATCTGTTAAATGATAATGATTAGGATTTAATAGGCTGCAATGCTTCGCGTGTCTACCAGATGGCATAAATTCATGAATTGTAATGCAGTATATATATATATACTGTGCAGTATTGCAGCCAGCGGGAATAAAATGCTTCAATCCCTGCCTGGAAAATAACGCAATGCACTCGGGCAGAAAACAGTCACAAACCTCAATACACCCGCGTATACCCGAATTCGTGGGACTAGCCGAGCTCGAATAAAGTGTGTCGCCAGTGTATGTCTACACCAAGTCCCCTTATCAAAGGCTCCCCCACCATGATTAAGTATGCTAGGGCGTAGAAGAGCAGGACATGGGTACTTGTACTAAGTGTCATACTTCACACCTCTGGACAGAGTTTCACTGGACCAGACCCCAAGAAGGTAGACTTTAAGTCGCCATCTGATTAGTGTGGGGTGCTGAAAATGGGTCTCTGGCCAGAGGGATGTGCGCATGTGCCAGCTACCTGGGGGCAGGTACCAAAGTGCTTCCCACGTTATCTGGCAAAAGGTAATTGGGTGCAGGTAATTGTTAACCAATAACTGACACCCAATGTTAGGATATAGGGCTTAAATCCCATATAAACGAGTGTTAGCTCTATGCCCAATGTTGTTCGTGTTGGTCGTGACTACATCTAACTGATACCTGATGCCTTGATGAATTGCTAATCCAGATCCTGATTACTTCATTGCCCCATTCCCTAAGTAAGTGTAAATATTCTGTGTGTTATTTGTACAATCCTGTGTGTTCACCTTCCCTGAAGGAATAAACTTTTATCATATCACAGTCGCATTCAATTCAACCGAGTGATTTTGGTGTATATTATAACCCTGCACAAGCTATCGTGACAGGTACCCCTAGTTTTGCAACAGGTGTCGGACAGTCAATAGTATGTACCCCAACATTTGTGGAAATCACAGTGAAATATAACTCCATCTTGAACACAGGACTTTTCAGAAAAAAGGACGCAGCAGGTATTACCGAAAGTTTCAAGTGCGATACCCCTGAGTTCGTGGTAGTAGACATGCAGTCAGTAGTGGATACCCCAAATACTGTGGGCAAATTAGCGTGAAACAGTATTATTTGAGGAGTGGACATCCCAGACTTTAAGGCTAAGCGTGGAGTTATAGGAAGATTAGAACGAAAAAGGCTATTCCCAGCCGTGAGGAGCTTTAAGTAATTTTTAGCCATCCCAGAGGCTGTGGAATGAACCATGAAAGAAACTGGGCTAGACTTTCCAACGGAAACAAGTGACATCTTGCTTGTCTCTGAAGTGGGTGATTGTGAAATTTCAGGACCTTAACTAAACTCTACAATGGAATCAGAGGTAGCATGTGGAACTTTGGGGAAAATAGGGAGGGAGGGGTGATGGTTTGCTGTGGGAATTATAGGGTCATCCATGGATATCTCTGAAATGAGTAGTTGAGAACCAGCAGGAACAGAACTAGCTACTGTAATAAGATCAGAAAACATTGCGCTTGTCTCCGGTGTGGGAATTTGTGAAACAGCAAGGACCAGATCAGGTACTTCTAAGGAATTAGGGGAGACTGCGCTTGTTTCTGAATTGGGTATATGAGAATCCCTAGTGAGGGCATCAGACTCTACGGGAGACTCTGTGGCAAGGGTCTTGGGATCAATTAATGAAATTGCAGGTATCACAGACTTAACAGGGGAGACACCTTGCAAAACAGGAATTTTAGCAAAGGTGCCTGTAACGGTAGCCACAGGGTTATAATATACACCAAATACTCTGGGTTGAATTGAATATGACTGTGATATAATAAAGAGATTGTATTCCTTAAAAGACAGGGGGACACACAATGTTGGACAAATAACAATGGAAATATATACACTTACTTGGGAAGGGGACAATGAAATAGCCCAGGATTCAGGCTAGAAGTTCATCAGCGTCAGGAACAATTCAGGTAGAATAACGAAGACACTGGGCATTGAGCTTACAATCGTTTATATGGGATTTGGGCTCTATCCCTAACATTGGAACTCAGGTATTGGATGACAATTACCTGGACCCAATTACCTTCTGCCAACTCACGTCGGAAGCAAGATAGTACCTGCCCACAGGGGGTTGGCATTCCTCTAGTCAGAGACCAATTTCCTTAGCCCCACTCTAAAAAGCTGGCGTCTCCAAGTCTGCCAGATGGGGATCTGGACAGGGAAATTCTAACTTTAGGTGTGAATTATGGCACTTAATCTAAACAGCCATGTCCTGCTCTATCTCCACCCTGTATACACAATCTGGGGGATGAGTCTTTGGTCAGTGGTTTCCCTGTAGACATACTGTCACCCTCTGGCCATTAACATACCTCATGGGCCAGTAACTTTTGCGGGCTTTACAGTAGACATGAAATACAGTAAACCTACAACATTTTATAGATAGTAAAATATTCCGTTCGGTTGGGTCGAGCGGGCTAAAAATGGCCAGGCCCTCATGCCGGAGGGGACTCTCCATGGTTACCAACTTTCAGCCGCTGCGACCCACCGAACCCGGAGATAACAATATTGGATTTTAAGACCTCATGTTATACAGACTGCATTTCTCCGCCATTGGAATCAATGGCAGCAACCATACTTTACACAGTTAACCATACTCCGTTCGGTTAGCTTGAGAGGGCTGGGAATGGCCATGCAACCATGCCAGAGGCATGACTACCTGGTGGCCAAATCTCAGTCCTCTAGCCCTCACCGAACCGTAGATAATGGTTTCAGGTTTATACACTTTTACACTTAGCTTTTTTTAAACCTAGCGGCTTTCCTCCGCCATTGTGGTCAATGGCGGCAACCCTCGTGGCGAGCACGACCCGTCCTCATGGCCATTGCCCATCGGACCCTGTTGGGGTCAAGTGAGGGGCTCCCCACGAGCTATGGGAAGAAATGCTAGGGGCAGAAATAATTTTATTGCCATCTGTCCCAGAACCAGTTACAAACTTTAATAGATGGTGAACTTGGCCGTAACCGAGTTCCCACGGCAATTACGGGAACAAAGCTCTTTCTTTGAAATTGTATCGGCATTCGGATACTGCGGTTTTGACGGCATCCAACACGGTATAATGTATCACTTAATTCTTAGACAGCGGACTCGAGGCATGCCCCATTCTCTTTCAATTGGGTAGCTCCGCTCGTCCTCTCGGGCTCCTTCTGCTGGTCTTTCTTGATATAAGACCCAAAACGGCTCAATCTCCATTGAATCCTATGGAGCTCCAATGGCGTTCTATGGGACACTGCGGGCAAATGGTGGGTGAAAAGGCGGGAGGGGGAACAAAGGGTTATAAACATTCAAACTAACGCCGGTGCTGCCCGCAGACCAGACTCGTCCCTTATACTGAAGTGGAGACATATATTTGCACGCACCCACAGCAGAAGGAGCATGTCCGGAGTGTGGTGTTTGGGAGTTGCCAGGCCAGGTGGGAATAGGTGTAGCAATACTTGCCGGTACCGGTACAGAAGAGACGAAGTCGTTGCCATTAGCCAAGGTCAGGGAGAAAGAGATCCGGGAGGTCGAGGTCCAAGCTATGGTCGAGGGATGAGAGAAGCAGCAAGGTCAAGTGGGAGCCTGGGTCCAGAGCCAGAGAGGAACATCCGCCAAGCCGGGTCGCAACCTGAATAAACGAAGAGCAAAGGGAGAGCCAGAATAGTCCGCAAGCAGAGACTATGTCGAGCAATGTGAGAGAGACAAGACAGGTAGTATATATTGCGGCTGACAATAGGGAACGGAGGCAGTCCTGGAGGAACATGAGGAGCTGTCCTGGATTGGTTCCTATGATAGGCAGCCAGGTGGGGAGCTTTAGGGTTAAGTGGCAGCCTTTGTGAGAATTGGGGGCGTGGTTTCACTGCTAGTGCAGTAAATAAATTATCCTTGCCCGGCGCGCGCTCTGTAAAGTCGGAGAGCGCGCCTGGGACCAGAGGGAACCACCAGAGCCCTGAGAGACCGCAGGGCAGCGCCGGCCTGCCGGGAATGAGGGGGGCTCCCCCGCACAGCGGGAGCAGGTCGGGCAAGGTGAGGATGTGTAGAAAGCCAGTGCATCAGAAAAAACAAGTCCTGTTTGGCATAATAAACTGAGGTTTAGGATAAACTCCTTCAATGTAAGCATATAGCATAACGAAGCCCTAATAGGGTTAGGGGACTAGTACCTAATGCCAGCGGCACCATAAATAAATAGTACAGACCAACGTCCCATATATCAGAGAAAATAGGGGTACAGCGACCCACAAAGTGAACTCACTCAGTTTCTCCTGGAGTATCCAATCTCAGAATCTTCATAGGTGTGCAATCTCCCAGGTGGTGGCAGGAACAAGTAGAAAAATAAGGCAGTACACTGCCCAAAGTAACAGAAGGAGGCTCATGGTTTTAAGCAACAAAAAAAAGATTTATTACATAAAAAGTGGACAAAAGGGTCCCCCCCAGGCCACAGCAGGGGTCCACCAACTAGTTTCAGGCAAAAATGCCCTTTATCAAGGGCAATATTATTTTTTGTTGCTTAAAACCGTGAGCCTCCTTCTGTTACTTTGGGCAGTGCACTGCCTTATTTTTCTACTTTTTCCGAGCAAGGTGAGGAGGCTTTCTCACGGCAGCGGGGGCATTCGGAGGTGAGGAGGGGTCGTGCTGTGAGCGCCGCGATCCCCGCATCTTAACACAAACACAGTTAACCCTTTCCCTCCAGACCTGATCCCAGTGTATGTGCTTGGTGTATATCCGGTAGGAGCAGAAACACATGTAACTAGGAAACTACATTACAACGAAAGGAGAATACACATTGTACTGAGGCAGGGGAATATAAATACATTTAACCATTTTATTGTTATCCCATCGTCTCCCACACGATGGTGGGGGTTGGCAGTTGTGGAGTAACCCCTTTATTACCGGGCTTGCAACCCCCCCTCCTGACAGTGATAGGTATCTCACAGACTACAGGGGAGTTGGAGGGCAGACAGCCAGGCTTTACTTCAGGAGTTAGAGTGGAGGCAAGGGTTAACACAGGAAGTGCTGGAGAACCCTTAGAAGCAGTAAGGGGAGACTTAGAGTGTAGTAAGGGATCAGGGGCAGATAAGCTGATGTCTGAAGTGATAGCCTGAGGGGCAGTAAAAGGGGAGCTAATCGCTGTCAAAGGTTCCAAGAATACAGACAGAGTCAATGACAGGAATTGCAAGAGTCTGAGACAGAGGAGGAAAAGCATTGGTAATAGGTGTATCACACATTACTGAAGGGCCAGAGAGAGGGTTACCTGCTTTCACAACAGGAGTGTTAGCAATGGCACAGGTTATCACTGGGTGTGCTGGAAGATTCTTAAATGTAGTGAGGGAGGATAGAAGATTTACAGTAGAAGGAGTGAAAGGGAATTCAGAATTGGAAACCTGATCCTCCCATACAGGAAGGGAAGGCTCTGATTTCACTAAGGGATCAGAGGCAGGTACGCTGGCCTCTGAAGTGGTAGCTAGAAAACCAACTGCCGTGTATGGCTCCAAGGAGGGAGATTTAGGGTGTCATGCACTAAGCGATGAAAAATTGCATTCGCCAGGGGTTTGAACTAGCCATGTTTTTGGCGTGTTGCCCTCGCTGTATGCAGGAAGGGCCGAATCCCTGGTGAATCAAAGCGAGAGCAACATTGCCAAACATGGCGTTTAGCCGGTGGCGAGACTGTCTGCCTTGCGAGAAGCTGCTGATGAGCCGTCCCCTGCCGAGATGTGTCTGCAGCAGAGAGAGATCCGCCACTCTCTCGGCGCAAATATCGGTGTAACAGGGGACTTATCCCTGTTCACAAATGTGCCTCCAAACCAGCAGTGTGGTGGTTAACTGCTGGTAGGCAATTAACTAACACCACCAGGCTGATTACAGGGGATAGAAAAAGCCTGCCTCTGAGACAGGAAGTGAGACTCCTTAGTCCACAACTGGGCTGAACAAGGAGACAGACGTCTTGAGCCTGCCAAAAGAGACTGCAAGCTGACAACAAGACACAGGGAATAATACTTCTATACTTGGATCCTGACATTGCCTTATCACAGATGGGTGTGGACACCAGGAGAACAAAGAAGCCTTCCCCTACAGCAACCCAGCTAACAGATAAGACTTTTCTTTTAAGACTATTATCTATGTCTATCTAAGTATATGAATGTCTCTATGATTTTGGCTGGTGAATCGCTGGGCTAACCATGCAGTTAGAGAGCTGGAACAAAAGTGTATATATACTCCAGAGTGGAGCGGATTTTGTTTGCTGATTTACATGTTTGCTGTGTTTAAAGCAACAGGCGCAATAAAGCCTTATTTTAATTTCACCTTAAAACAGTCTCCATTGCATACCTCTGAACACGTCTCTTACAATCGGCAACATTACAAAATCTTTTAAATACAATTTTATTCATAGTGTACATATGCAGGGGGTCTCCGGAGCTGAACCGCATTGGTTTCAGGTCTGGGGACCCCCTGCTTCCTGAGATACAGGCCCTGTTATGAGGTGCCGGTATCCCTCTGCATTTAAATGTCCCGTTCACATGACTGCGGAATATAAACAAAGCAGAGGGATACCGGCACCCCATAAAGGGTTCTGTATCTCTGGAAGCAGGGGATCCCTGGACCTAAAACCAAAGCGGTTCATCTCCGGAGACCCTCTGCACATCAACATTTTGAATAAAACACTCATATCAATAAACATAAACCTGTGTAACATCAAAAGCGTCACTTCATAAGTGTACATCAAAAGTGTCTACAAGAGTTAATTTTGGAGTTCATATCTCTGGATGTTTTATTTCTATCTTTAATCATGGATGCAATCTGAATATCTGGATTAACATTCTGATTTATCTCTTCAAACAGGTATGTGTCATTGAGCTGCATTCTAACAACCAGAGAAATTAAGATTTAATTGGCTTTTCGGGTATGTTTGTGAGCTGAATCTTATCAATTGAGAGAGAAATGTTAATCTAATTAACTATTTTGTATGTCTGAGTTGATTAGACAAACCCTTTCCTTAAGTGTCAGTCAAATGCATGTGACTAGAGTACATAAGTCACTATAGCATGGCTGTTAGCCATAAGGCTGTGTAACATCAAAAGCGTCACATCAAAAGTGTCTACAAGAGTTAATTTTGGAGTTGAAGATTGGAGGAAGATCTGGACTCTGCATTATAACTTTGCCACTGTGAGACATTAACTTTTATCATCTTTTATTAATTTGTACACTTTTATCCTCCAGTACCTTTGAACTCTCTCCTCCTGTATCTCACTATGCCCTCCATATTGCTTTTTCTGTTTACTGTTTCCTTAATCCTTTATGAACATCTCTGTTCTCTCCAACTTCCCCACTCTCCACTGCACCATTATTTATACACTTGTCTCCCAACAGCTTCTTTACCCGTCAATAAAAAACACCCACACAAATCCTCTATCTACTCTTTCCTGCTGCTGGGGATCTCCCCTAAGCCTGAAGCCAGACATACACACCTGATCTCACTCATGCTTCCCTGCCACCTCTTCCCCTGTAAATGGTGTTAACCTTGTCATTTAACACTGACCTTCCTTAAATTTTACCCCACAAATCAAGCATCCCAATAGCCTGCACTAATGGCTTTGTCCCACACTCAGTCACTCCTACCACCCATTGTGACCAAGCACTGCCATCTACAGCACTTACTCCCTCACCAGCTGTCTCTGTAAGTTTCCCATTAACCCTCTTAGATTGTAAGCTCTTCGGGGCAGGGATTTCCTTTCCTATTGTCTGATTTTGCTGCACATACTGTATTGTATAATTATAATTTAAAAAATAAGTAGTTATCAATGTGGCGCTTAAATATAATCAGTGATATTTAAATTAAATATAGAAGAACCGTGCAATTAACATAAAATAATGTGAAAGTGACCAATGCACCCAGATTGAAAAATGCAGCTCAAACCCTAATATTAGATTGTCCTCGCAATCCAAATGAAAGTTGTAGAAATCCAGGTGTGTTTGGGGAGCACAGATATGTAAAAGACAAAAAACACACAAAATATAGTGCAATGTGTCTGTGTTAAATTAAAAAGCATCACTTTAATTTAACACAGACATATTGCACTATATATATATATTTTTTTGTCTTTTACATATCTGCGCTCCCCAAACACACCTGGATTTCTATCATTATAATTCTCTGTAATGTATTCTTTGTGAGCCCTGAGTACACTTTTGGCGCATTATAAATAAAGACATACAATACAATATAATAAACAAAAATTCCTTACCTTTGCGGCTATCTGCTATGGTAACGAAGCAGCATGAACGTATTTTTAATAATAGTGTACTGTGAGCAGGTGGTCCCCTGAGCTGAATCGCATTGATTTCTGGCTCAGGGACCCCCTGCTTCCCGAGTTACAGGCCCCGGTATGGGTCATCGGGTGCCAGGGTCACCGCCATCTTTATAGCGTCCATGACGTGACGTGCCAGCTATAAAGATGGCGGCGACACTGGCACCTATGCCCCAAACCGGGGCCAGTAACTCGGGAAACAGGGGGTCCCTGAGCCACAAATCAATGCGGTTCAGCTCAGGAGACCCCCTGCTCCTGCACAATATTATTAAAATACATTAATGCTGCTTCATTACCATAGCGGATAGCCGCTAAGGCAATGAAGTGGTTAAGGCATAATAGCATGTTTATTGGGGACAATTTCCCCCAATAAACATTGCAATAAACAACATACACCTCCCTGTGCCCCCAACAACCCCTATACCCCCATTACATATATTACATTTTTGGGATGCAGAGAAATGATGCTATAAGCCGGCAGTGGCCCTCGGGTGTTCCCTGCAGGCCTGCAGTACCAATTCTGTACTCCCCCAAAAATAAAAAAACACATAAATACTTTAAAATAACTACACCCCACCCCCCAACACATACAGTATACTAATGTGCAAAATTACTATTATTCACATATGGATAATAGTGAATTTGCCCATTTAAAATACATAAAGCACAATAAATACATACATATAGCACTCACCCATGTCCGGCTGCCACGATGAAGGCCATCCTCATCTTTATCACCGTCCATGCCCCCCTCTGATGCTGCAAAACATAAACAAGAATAAACAGCCAATGTAATGTCCCCTAACCCCTTAATCACCTTAGCGGTCATTAACTGCTATAGTCATTAGGGGGTTAACCCACCCTCACCCACCACTCGGGAGGCCTATACACCCTTCCCCACTACCCCCCCCCCACCCGTGAGACCTAACCACCCACTACCCACAGGGAGGCCTACCCAACCTGGCTTGGGGACAATACCCCCCCCAACCCCCGTTAACCACAGTAAACATGACTATATTGAATACGAAATACATAACCCACCCCCTGTGCCCCCCCCCCCCCCCCATATGTACATGATTTATTATTTTACATACTGGGTTAATACCCCAGGCCATTTGATTAACAAACCGGATTTTGTCTCCCTTCGTAAAGTTGGGCAATATGGTGTGAAAGGCAGTATTAACTGCCTGAGCACCTATGTTGTTTACCTTTTGCAATGTGGTTGTGGCCAACAATATGTTGGTCGCACCACGCGATCCCTTTGCACTCACTTCCTCAAGCACAGGAGGAATGTGATCAATGGCGCTATGACTCATAATGTATGACAACATTTCATGCATACACACAACAAGGATCCCAGTTCCTTGAAAATTATGGGTATTGAGCACATTCCTCCTTTTGCTCAGGGAGGGGATCGCTTTAAATTTCTGTGTTGAAGGTAGACGTTTTGGATCTATCAGCTGGGAACCATAACCCATGGGGGTTTAAATGAATGCTTGGACACAAGCACTTTAGTATAATCCTTTGGCTCTGCTCGGCCTCTTTACTTCCCCTGTGGGACATTAGTTCTATTTATATTTGACATCCTACATGTCCCCCTCCCTTTCCCTTCCACTCTACTGTTCTTCCCTTTCCTTTCCCCTCCTCTCCTTTCCTTCCCTCAACCCCCCCCCCTTTTCCTTCTCTTCCCACCCTTTCCCCCCGTCCTTCACCCCTCCATTTCCTTTTTAATACTCTCATCTATTTCATATAATCTGTGATCTCTGTGGCTCTTTACAATGGGTCTACTTTTTGTATCCATATAAATTTAATTATAATCAATATGTATTCAATACAAGCACATTCCATTATTGCATTTATGGTTAACTACAGTATTCATTATGCTATATTTGTGGTACTATTTCATAGTTAATGATTGCGTTTTCTATATTTCTGTAATTATGATATTTATAATTGTTTATGCATAGTTTTGTTTTCTGTTTATTTTAGTATATTTTTATTATTGCTACATGTATGTCTGTTATGATAGTCAGGGGGATGTTTGCTGGTTTCCCCTTATTGGCTAGCTCCCGATGGCTCTCATCATTGGGATGTATCTGGGAGAGTGGCCTTTGCGGGCTCTCCACCAATCATCCCAGAAGCATAGACATAAATACATAGTCCTCCTTGCTCATAGTAATCCCTTTGACAAAGTCGCATGTGTGACGAAACTCGTCAGCGTATGCTGATTACGGCACTACGTCATCACGCTTTACGGCCAGTGCATGCAGGGAGCTGTATTGAGGCCGTTCTACTCGCAAGCTTCATTGCAAGCCCACACGCGGAATACCATCTGCGACACATACCAGAGGATGAACTTTTACTGGTGATCCAGCAGGAACTCTCTTTGGACTGTTGATGTGATCTGGGAAGCTGCTTACCTCGCTGGTGGTGATTTAATCACAAATTGCCTGTTTATTACGACCTTTGTGAGTGTTTTTAATCCCCCCCTCCCCATCCCTATTTTTTATAAATCATACAATTTTACGCTATGGGGCGTGCGTTCTCTGTTCTTTTTTTGTCTTATATATATATAAGAAATGAAATATATATGAAAGAAATATATATGAAAGAAAAGAGGAGAAGCGCCCGATCCATGTGTAAAATCCAATAACAAAGTTTTAATATCAATGAACATGTGACGGAGCAAGCGGTCGGCAAGCAGGCTACATGTTGGCCCATGGGTGTACCCATACAATGCTTTATTTGCATTGACAAATTGTGAGTGTGCATTTGTCTTGTTCATTGATCTAAAACTTTGTTATTGGATTTTACACATGAATCGGACGCTTCTCCTCTTTTCTTTCCTATAGATATTGCTGGGAGGTTGTTGACCCCAAGGAAGAAGCAGCCCGGACATTCTAATATCCTTACAAGGTTTAACCCATCATTGGGTGAAAGAACATTTTTGCAATTTTAATTTTTTCATTGGTTTTATATTTTTTATTACATTTTTTTTTGTATTTTGCATATTTTTATTTTTTCATATATTTTTTACACTCACATTCTATTATACATTCACCATCAGAGTTCTTACACCACAATTATCCTGTATATATTAATCAATACAGGTCATCGGTGTTGACTATTTTTGGTGATTTGTTTGTTACTGGGAGTCTGCTGTGTGGCTGGTTACTATCATAGGCGCTGTCTAATTATATATATATTATATATATATATATATATATAATTAACCAATATACAAAGAAATGTTTAATGGTTAACAAAAACATGCACAAATAAAAATACCGCTTCTCCAAATCAATACATCACCTTGCATATGAAAATCACAGCATTATATAGCCACAATTAAAAAAAATACTATTTCCAAATATAATAATTCTCATCTTCCAATCAATATCTACAGTAACAAATGCCAATCAAAACATTGAATTTACAGTGTATACATGATGCAAAAAATCTGTGCATTATGTACACTATGCCAATCAATGTTAACAATAAACTATTCCAAAAAATATTCAATTCCATACAAACATATATACTATTTAAACCAAGCAAGTAAACAGAAATAAATTACCATTAATTAATCAAATCCCAAAACAATTAACATACCATCCAAATCTATTACACAATTTACTATTTAAATCCTTCAACATAACCATTAAAAAAAATTACCATCAGACAAAATATAACTACCAAAAATAATCCACTATAAAAAAGCAAGCCTCAACCTGACCTAAAGTACAGCAAACAACACAAAAAATGACATCTATCTAAATAGAAATTACATTACACACACATGAAAGCATAGCAGCATAGCAGCATAGCAGCATAGCAAAATACATTTTAAATACTGCAAAACAAGCATTTCCAACAAAATAATTTCTTACCCTGTATGTATATATCGATCTAGACATACATACATACATATATACTGCTGCGGCCAAGTTTATTCGAGCATTTGCCCGTTCTTGGCCGCAGCAGTAGCCAGGCGCGCGCCCGAGAGTGACGGGCGCGCGCCGAAGCAGCGGAAGAGCGCCCTCCGATCGGGGCGCTCTCCCTACCGCTGCCGGGTCCGCCGGGTCCCCCGGAACCCCCTGCCGCTGTCCCGCGATCGCGGGACACCAGGGCTCCCTCGGGGAGCCCTGGACGCGCGTGCAGGGGGCGCACGCTCCCGAAGACGCGTGACCACGCGTCTATGACGCGCGGCACGCCGAGGGGCGGCCACTAGCAAGCCGGGAAATCTCCCGGCTTGCGGATCTGGCCGCAGTGTGATTAAGTGTGTCGGTAGTGTACATACATACATACATACATACATACATACATACATACATACATACATACATACTACAGGGCAAGAAATAATAATAAAAAATACTATCACATTGGAAAAAAAAAAACCTGTAAAAGTTAAAAACAAAAAAAAATATTTTGTTAACTTACCATTAGATGCCCCACTCACCAACTCCCGTCGAACACCAAGCTCTTGAACCAATCCATGCACAGCATCAGGAACCCATAAAATAAAAAACCATAAAAAAATAAACCACGTGGTTTTTTTTGTAATCCAAAGCATCAACGGTGTCTTCATCTGTGTTCTTCCATCTTCTTTCGTGGTCTTCTGGGGTCTTCTTACCTTCGGCTGTGAACGAAATCCCAACTCTGATTGGCTGAAGTACCATGTGACAGGCTTTGGATGAAGTCACATCCGTTTTCCACAAAGCCTCTGTCACATGGTATACTAGAGCCAATCAGAGTTGGGATTTCATTCCCATGCTCTGATTGGCTACCGTACCATGTGAGGCCGGCCATCTTTCTTTTGCTGACGTCATCTTAAAGACAAATGAAGCTCAGCCATTCTGATTGGCTGCCGTCATTGCCTTTAAATGACGTCATCAAAATAATTTTTTGTCCCCAAAATCACATGGTTTTCACGGCCCAATCAGGGCCGTGGGAACCATATGACGAAAATGTGATGTCCTAAGCCTATAAAAGCCTATGTCGTCTCATTTTGAAGCCAGATGCCGAGGAGGACGGACCTCCTGGAAGAAGATGACCAGGCGTGGCAGCCGAAGGTAAGAAGACCCCAGAAGACCACGAAAGAAGATGGAAGAAGACGGAAGTACACAGATGAAGAAATCGTTGATGCTTTGGATTACAAAAGAAACACTTGGTTTATTGTTTTATGGTTTTTTATTTTATGGGTTGCTGTGCGTGGATTGGTTCGAGAGCTTGCTGTTCGACGGGAGTCATTGCGTGCGGCAGCTAATGGTAAGTTAACAAACGAAATGTATTTTTTTGTAACTTTTACAGTTTTTTTTTTTCAATGTGTTTGTATTTTTTTTTATTATCATTTCTTGCCACTGTATGTATGTATGTATGAATGTACAGTATGTATGTATGTATGTATGTATGTCTAGATCGATATATACATACAGTGTGAGAAATGATTTTGTTGAAAATGCTTGTTTTGCAGTATTTAAAATGTATTTTGCTATGCTGTTATGCTTTAATGTGTGTGTATAATGTAATTTTTATTTAGATGTAATTTTTGGTGTTGTTTGCTGTACTTTAGATCAGGGTGAGGCTTGCTATTTTATAGTAGATTATTTTTGGTAGTTATATTTTGTCTGAGGGAGCCCTGGTGTCCCGCGATCGCGGGACAGCGGCAGGGGGTTCCGGGGGACCCGGCGGACCCGGCAGCGGTAGGGAGAGCGCCCCGATCGGAGGGCGCTCTTCCGCTGCTTCGGCGCGCGCCCGTCACTCTCGGGCACGCGCCTGGCTACTGCTGCGGCCAAGAACGGGCAAATGCTCGAATAAACTTGGCCGCAGCAGTATATATGTATGTATGTATGTCTAGATCGATATATACATACAGGGTAAGAAATTATTTTGTTGGAAATGCATGCTGCTATGCTGCTATGCTGCTATGCTTTCATGTGTGTGTAATGTAATTTCTATTTAGATAGATGTCATTTTTTGTGTTGTTTGCTGTACTTTAGGTCAGGTTGAGGCTTGCTTTTTTATAGTGGATTATTTTTGGTAGTTATATTTTGTCTGATGGTAATTTTTTTTAATGGTTTTGTTGAAGGATTTAAATAGTTAATTGTGTAATAGATTTGGATGGTATTTTAATTGTTTTGGGATTTGATTAATTAATGGTAATTTATTTCTGTTTACTTGCTTGGTTTAAATAGTATACATGTTTGTATGGAATTGTATATTTTTTGGAATAGTTTATTGTTTACATTGATTGGCATAGTGTACATAATGCACAGATTTTTTTTGTGTGTGTGTGTGTGTGTGTGTGTGTGTGTGTGATTTACCACTTTTATTTATTTCTTTGTTTCTTTATTTATCTTTTTCCTTTTAAGATATCTTGCAATTTATTCTCTTCTTATTGCATAGTTATAGTGTTCAATTATATACAAAGATATATATAAATTTTCACTGACTTGATAGTGTGCACCTGAACAGTATCAGCATGTTTGTGAGAGTCTATTACAGCAGTTATGCTGATCTCTTTTGCCATAACGTCCAGGCTGTGTGTTTGGTTTAACATCTGCATATAATGTTGTCCACTCTCCTCTTCCTTTTAAGCAGTGTGAATTTTTATTATTTTAATTTTTTTATCCTTATATATTTTCTGTATCTAGGTATATAAACCATGATATGTCTTGATCATCCCTCCCACATGGGAGGAGTTATGACGTCATCTCATCAGTGTTGCAATCCCCAGCTTTCTAACTCACCTGATATCATCTACATCACATTAACTGTGACTACAAAAATACTCAGTCAGCACATCAAGCCCCCGGACGAACGGACGAAGCAGGTGGCGAAACATGCGCATCGGGGCTCATTTGTTTGTTCAGGATACAGCGGTGACCCAGGTTGATTCATCTCTCCCCTGCTGCAATTTTCAATTTGGCGCTCTCACTGCACATTTGAGCATGCGCATTGTGGCGATTTCACCTATCGTGACTCTCTACCAGCGCTCCAGTTGCAAACACCCAGCCACTATTAACCCTCTCTTGGACCAGTGCTAAGTACTCCATTATACTTATTGTTGACATCTGTCTTTAGCTCTGCTGCTTATCTGTGTGTGCCAATTCAATGTGCAATACTCAAACAGTGGCGGCCGCCTTTTTCCTAATGTGGCCGTAGTGGTGCAACTCTGATAACCGCGGGCAGATGCAGTATATATTTTTTTTTCCGGAATATGTTCCGGTATTTTAGAGCTCGTAATATTAGTATATTCTTAGAGCTGTCTGCAATACTGCAATACCGTCTAAAAACTCATGTGGGCGTTCGCGAGCTGTTGTCTTCAAAGTCTAATACTGTAGCAGTTCAACCTACGTCAGTACACAGTCTGCGTGTGCACGCGCTGTAGTTGTAAATTTGCATATTTATACATGCATGTATGTCTCATTTGAACATTGTTGAAACGCATAGGTGTGTACTGTAACAGTATCACATTTCGGCGTTTATAGTGCTCTTCCCTCGCTCGCCCCCGCACACACACACAGGATAATGTACTGCACTGCAATATTTCAACTTCTTATCTACAGTACACCTCTCCCACGCCATTCCTTTGAACGGATGACTTTCTGGTTTCAATCACATTCCTGTCATCACATTCCTGCGTGTATAACTTTCAGTTTTGATTTACTGTATTCTTCTGTTTTGATTATTAATGCTCATTGGGGGAAAAAAAGTTCAAGAGTGACCCAATTTTTTTTTTTTTTAATTTTCCTATTGTTGGCTTTGAGTCATCTCTCTGCGCCTGCGTGTAATCCTCTTTGGGAAGTTAGCTGTAGTTGATTATTACTGCGCATGTGTGAATTGCTTGCAAAGTTCTCGTCATTTTTTATTATTATTTTCTCAACATGAATGAACATGTTCCTGCCTCAACCATCTTGACATTACGATATTCAATCTGTGCTGTAGCTTTTGACTGCGACACTGTGCATTTGACTGCACATGATTGATTTGTGTGATTTTTATGTATTTGGGGGTGTGGAGATCAAATTATTATGATGACCTGCCTGTTGAAAATATGTAATGTCTTTGAACTACAGTACAGCTAATCCTTCATGTAGCTGTCCCCTGTACCCCCCTCCCCCATGCACACACAAGGCTCGCTCAAGGATTTGAACCTTTTATCGACACCTCTAGAAAACCATTCATTAATTTTCTTATTGTTGGCTTTGAGTCACCTCTCTGCGCCTGCGTGTAATCCTCTTTGGGAAGGGAGCTGTAGTTGATTATTACTGTGCATGCGTGAGTTGCTTGTACAGTTCAAGAGTGACCAAAAAAAATATATATTTTTTTCGATGACGCTGCCGCTTCTCTCCTGGAAATTCACATGTCATCTCCTCCATCCTTCTTCGACGACGCTGCCGCTTCTCTCCAGGGAACCCCCGTCTCATCCTCCATAGCACCCATCCACCCAGATGTCCACAGCACCCCATGCACAAGATCCAGCTTTTTAGACCGCATGCCGAATGTGTAAAGTGTCGATATCCCCGGGAACTCTACTATGCTGGTAAAGATAGATCTTCTTTTAGAGACCTTGCTAAATATGGATCAACGGATGGAGAAGATGGAACAACGGATGGAGAGGATGGATCAACGGATGGAGAAGATAGAGACTGATATAGCGGAAATACATAATTTTCTCGGAGTTCATGCCCTTGTATCTCCGACGCCGGAGCAGGAGGGTAGCATGGATGGGATGAATGGGCCATTCGACTGCCTTCCATCACCAAGTGCACCCCCTCCACCAGAAGAATATGTGTACATGTATGCCGCTGATGACATGACAACCCCGTCAAAACCATGCAAGGAGACACCACGGCGACCAAGACAGGAGGAAAGCATCCTCCCAGACAACCTACCCTTGCCTGCCGCCACAAGTACACCCGCTCCCAGAAGAATACCCACTCCAAGAATCCAACCCACATACGCTTGCATCGATACGGTGCCCGACATCATCCTGCGTGAGCTGCCACCGGCACTCAGGGAGAAGTATTGGGTGATGAGTGCTGGTTTACACCAGAAGTATGCCATATTAATTTTCAAGCACCACGTGTCCTACTTGGTGTACTGCGGGTGGGCCAAAAATGTAAAATACGAAGGAAATCACGAAAAAAGGGCGCTTCCTGAAAATTTAAGAAGGACTATTGTGGAGGAATTGCAGCGCTATTTTTCAATTACAGATCCTGTAATCAAAATCGTGAGAGACGCCATTAATGGCATTTTGCGTCATACAAGGCATCGGCCATGGAAGTACAATCTGGTGGGGATCGAATTTGCATGACTGTTCAAATGTTGTTTATTTTTTGACTTGTTGCTTGTTTTAACTTGTATTAATAAAGAAATGTTTTTACTTACACAAGACCTGCACAACTCCAGTCCTCGAGGGCCGCAAACAGGCCCGGTTTTCAGGATATCCTGAAAACCATGCCTGTTTGCGGCCATCGAGGACTGGAGTTGTGCAGGCCTGACTTACTGTACACCATCCTACTGTAAATCTTTTGACTTTCTGTACTTTAATAAAGGAGATGTTGCATGTTTTTACTTGTATTTATAAAGAAATGTTTTTACTGACACAAGACCTGCACAACTCCAGTCCTCGAGGGCTGCAAACAGACCTGGTTTTCAGAATGAAAACCAGGCCTGTTTGTGGCCCTTGAGGACTGGAGTTGTGTAGGCCTGACTTACTGTACTGTACACCATCCTACTGTAAATCTTTTGACTTTCTGTACTTTAATAAAGGAGATGTTGCGTGTTTAAATTTTATTAATAAAGATTTTTTTTAACTACACCATACTGTTGTGCTGTAAATCTTTTGACTTTCTATACTTTAATAAAGGAGATGTTGCGTGTTTTAACTTGTATTAATAAAAAAAAAATTTTTACTAATACCTTACTGTTGTTGCTGTACACTTTTTGTACTTACTCCACCAATAAAAGAAAATGTTGATTTGTTTTAAATTGTTCCTTTGTCTCCTTTTATACTGTAACAAAATATAGTGTTTCTAGTACAGTACTGTCCAGGCATACTGTACTGTATACTGTAGGCATGCTCAGTACTGTACATCACAAGAGTATTAAAATAATACATGCTGTACGGGTAGTAGAATACACATATGTACTGGAATACATGTAGAATAAATGCATACTTTTTATTTTTCGGGTTTATTATACAGTATATATATAAAAAAGTATTGTATACGGTCTGAAAACAACAGCACACTGTTTCAGGTTTTTCTATGAAGCTCTCAGTTACAGTATTCTATCCTAATCAATAGCAACGGCCACTAAACTGTTGACTCCGGTATGTGTTTATTTTAATCCGATACAACAATGTGCAGGCATTGTTACACAAAGCGATATTATCCATCGAAATCCCTCCATGTGCCGTTTTCGGCATGAGATGACAAAGTTTTCAATTCTGAGGAAAGACAAAAGTAAAAGTTTTCACTGTAATGGTCAGGCAGTCCCCTAAAGTAGTTCCCACAGTCAGTCCCACCAATAATTCTCGGGGGGCGTCTCCTGTTCACATGCGCATGCGCCTACTGTCGATGTGATGACACGCAAATGCTTTTCAAGAAGGTTCCAAATGCGCATGCGCCTAGCTTCCCACCAATTGTGCAGTATCTACTGTAGAAGCTGCTCAGCCAATGATACTGCTTAAAGAAGAATCGCTTGACTGTGCATTGATATTGATATTTAAAAAACAGAATAAAATACGGCAACATTACTCACCATAGACTTTGCCAAGCAGCTGGCACCGAGCCACTGCCAGTCCCGTATTCTTGATCATACACGTAGTTGACAGGTGACAGCGGGACTACTACACCTGTAGTTGACAGCTGATGAGGCTGGAAATCGCTTTGGTACATGCAAGCTTGCTGGAATCTGTACGCGAAATCCGGCTCAGGCTGCAGGTATCCGGACGGGGACAGACAGCAAGGGTTGCCAGTCACCAGGTTTTCACTGACGGTCGGACCGTTATTGGAAGCTGCCGCTGTCGCTGTCGCTGGCGCATTGCTTGCTAGCGACTAAAGTTTCTTAGTTAGTTTTAACATGACATTTTGCCTTTTGAAGTCTCCATGATCAAAGGTACGGGAAAAATCTGGTGCTACACACCAATACTCTCCAATAACACCGGGATCAATGCGAAAAAAACACGGATGGATACATAACAATTTCCTTATTGCACGCTTCCACACATGAGCATCTGGTGAAAATTTGTAAAAGTCATAGTTTTCCATAAAATACTGATAAATTTGACCAACTGTTGCCATCTTATCATCTGTTGCATTAATCGCAGCGGTGCACTCATCTCGGGACTCTCAGTACAATAGAACACCAGACACTGCGCATTTAGTTTTTAATATGAAAAGCTTAAATTGATACATTATTGTAACTTCTTCAGTACCAAGGTCAATTTACAATAAACCACTGTGGTATTTTTTTAAACACCTGCAAGTCGACACATTACTGAAGCGCATGCGAATTACAATTCATGAATATCTGCCACCTGGCAGATACGCGAAGAATTGTAACCAATGAAATCTGAACCATTATCAATAAACACATCAATAAACACATCAACCGCGGGTGACGCCAGCATGAATGCAACATGAATGCGGCATGAACGCGGTGAAGTGCGTGGCATTTGGAAAAAATCCCAGAAAAAATGGAAATGTTGAAGAATAAAAGGGGCAGCGGCTGTGTATGTTTGCTATAGATTAACAACTGTCTGTGCACACATCAGCATATGCATGTATTTTGAGCTTTTATTATTGGTAATTCTGACCGGCCAGTCCAAGTGCTAGGAGGCAACTTAGTTGCCTCCACACTTTAGGGTTTGGGTCTCTGCGTGTGCATATGGTAGCCCATACATAGTTACTTCTGACACATTGACCTCTTCACTACTTCTGTTTTTTCACACATTAGCTTACAGCTTTTATACCAGCTTATTTGTGATCTGTTGAATGTGTTCATACTTATGTCTGTAACTTCATGTATTTTCAATTCATTAGTGTTCAGTAGCAATCAGTCCTTGATACACTGTGGATCAGTTTTATTATATATTTTGTTATATGTGTTTAATTAATTTTGATTTTTTTTGTATGCTAGAGTGCAAATCTGGGATTATTTTTTCTTTGTCATGTTCACGTGCGTGTGTGTATATATATTTGCATAATGAAGCCACTGTACAAATGAATGGAGAAGGGTGGGTATCGGGCCAGGGTGGCTTAACCCCTTAATTACCTTTGCGGTTAAGCCACCCTTAATTAAGGGATTAATTGATATCAGAATGTATTGGCTATGTATTTTGTTGGCAACGGAGGACAGAGGGAATTTTCTGGGGACGGGGCTTCATATTGATGAGGTTAGTAGAACTTTATTTATTTTATTATGCTAGTTAATGTGTTTAATAATGGACAAATAATCTATTATTATCCATATCTGGATAATAGTTATTTTGTCCATTACTGTACTGTATGTGTGTGGCGTGGGGGGGGGGGTTGTATTTATGTATTTAAATGTATAGGACAGTTTTATTTATTTTTTACATAAAGGGTTGGTTCCTTAGGTCTGCAGGACCTCTGGAGACCACCTGGGGTCTCCTCAGACGCTCACGGGTACCAGGCTGGCTGGTTCACGGGGACACCTGCGGGGAAGAACCTGTGGACCCATCTGTGGGGGCACCGCGGAGCCATAGGGACCACCCGAGGACCCTCAGACATCTGTGGGGATGACCCGGGGCTTTCCAGACACCCGTGGGCCAACCCATGGAGACCCCATTGTGGCCCACGGTGTGGACCACGGCACCTGCCAGGGACCACCCGTAGGCCTCCAGACCCTGTTTGAAACCTTTTGTTGGACCACTGTGAGGCTTACATACACCCGGCAGGGCCACCGGGGACTCCCGTGGGCCTGGGGTATTAACCCTGTATGTAAATTAATAAATCATGTATTTATAGGGGGCAAAGGGGGTGGGTTATGTATTGTTTATTAAATATAGTCATGTTTATTGTGGTTAATGGGGGTGGGGGGGTATTGTCCCCAAGCCAGTTTGGGTAGGCCTTCCTGTGGGTAGTGGGTGGTTAGGCCTCCCGAGTGGTGGGTGAGGATGGGTTAACCCCTTAATAACTATAGTGGTTAATGACTGCTAAGGTGATTAAGGTGTTAGGGTACATTACATTGGCTTTTGTTATTCTTATTTATGTTTTGCAGCTTCGGAGGAGGCCATGGAAGGTGATGAGGATGACCTTCATTGTGGCAGCTGGACATGGGTGAGTGCTATATGTATTTAATGTATTTATTGTTCTTTATGTTTTTTAAATGGGCAAATTCACTATTATCCATATGTGGGTAATAGTAATTTTGCACATTAGTATACTGTATGTGTTAGGGGGGGGGTGTATTTATTTTAAAGTATTTATGTGTTTTTTTTAATTTTTTGGGGGGGGTACAGAATTGGTACTGCAGGCCTGCGGAGAACACCCGAGGGCCACCGCCGGCCTATAGTATGATTGCTCTGCATCCCAAAAATGTAATATATGTAATGGGGGTATAGGAGTTGTTGGGGGCACAGGGGGTGTATGTTGTTTATTGCAATATTTATTGGGGGCAATTGTCCCCAATAAACATGCTATTATGCCTTAACCCCTTCATTGTCTTTGCTGCTATCCGCTATGGTAATGAAGCAGCATTAATGTATTTTAATAATATTGTGCGGGAGCAGGGGGTCACCTGAGCTGAACCGCATTGATTTGTGGCTCAGGGACCCCCTGCTTCCCGAGTTACAGGCCCGTGTCTGGGTCATCGGTGCTAGTGTCACTGCCTTTTTTATTGCAGGCACGTCGCATATGGGATGCTATAAAGATGGTGGCGATACTGGCACCCGATGCCCCATACCGGGGCCTGTAACTCGGGAAGCAGGGGGTCCCTGAGCCAGAAATCAATGCGGTTCAGCTCAGGGGACCCCCTGCTCCGTTACACTATTATTAAAATGTACATTAATGCTGCTTCATTACCATTAATGCTGCTTCATTTCCATAGCCGCAAAGGTAAGGAATTATTCTTTATTGATGTGTGTTTTACTCATAGTGTAGATGTGCAGAGGGTCTCTGGAGCTGAACTGCTTTGGTTTTAGGTCTGGGGACCCCCTGCTTCCCGAGAAACCGACCCCTTTATGGGTGCCGGTATCCCTCTGCTTTGTTTATATTCTGCGGTAACGTGATCGGAACATTTAAATGCAGAGGGATACCGGCACCTCATAAAGGGGCCTGTATCTCAGGAAGCATGGGGTCCCCGGAACTGAAACCAATGCGTTCAGCTCCGGAGATCCCCTGCACATGTACACTATGAATAAAAATTGATTGCAAATATTTTTTATTTTGCCGATGTTTGCGCAGAGAGAGTGGTGGATCTCTCTCTGCTGCAGACTGATCTCGGCAGGGGAAGGCGTATCCCAAGATTATCGACAGACAGACTGTCTCGCCACCGGCTACTCGGCGTGTTGCTTTCACAGTGATTCCCTAGGGATTCGGCCCTTCCTGCATACTACGAGGGCAACACGCCAAAAACATGCCGATATTGAAGCTTTGCCGAAAGTGCTTTTTCGGTGCTTACTGCATCAAGCCCTTAGAAAGTGAGGACAGACAGAGTTCTAACTCGAATACTAGAAGAGAAGCATTGGCTTGTGTAATACAGGAATTTACAATGGGAAACTCGCAGAGCTGACTAGCAGGGGTTAAAGCAGGGCTAGTTGCAGTGGCAGCTTCTTCTTTAGGCTGTAGGGGCACCAAAACAGTTGGGCTATCCTGATGTTGCAGCGACAGAGAGTTAGTTTGACAATTCTCAGGAGAAGGAGGTACCCCCAAGGGTTTAGTAACAGAACTAGTAGAGCAGGGGAGCAGTCCAGTAACAGCGTTGCAGGCGAGGATAAGGTCCTTCACTCTTATATACTGGTCCAAAGATAGTGACAGTTCATGAAGCGTATTTTGAGCCTGCGCCAGTCCCACAGGATCCACGTTTTCCAAGGTCACAGGGGAGCCAGGAGAAGGAACACAGGAGGCCAGGCTCTGTTTGAACTCTCTGAGGTCCTGGGCCTTAATAAGGAGTTCTTTACGGAGTTGTCTTTCAGACGGAGTTAAGCCTATAAACAGGGACTGGTTTTCAGGTGGGGCAGCATTTCAAACAGGAACTGGTTTTCAGACTGGGACAGGTTAGCAGACAGAAATTCAGACAGGAAAAGTCCCAAAGGAATGAATTAGGGAGTGATCACAAAACCATACTAATTGTATAATAATAATAAATAAATAAGGTAATCAGGGGATGGGTGCAGACTGTGAGCTAGTCAGTGAACCCGAGAAAAGTGGAAGGGGAATGCACGGTGATTGTGCCCCTAAAAGAATTCACTAAACTGCACACCACCAAGTGTAAAAAGTAACTTTTAATATATTGACTTACAATATATATTACCAAAGATAGGTGTAACGTGAATAAAAATGAATTAAATCAAAAGTGTCAAGCATCTATGTCATCTAGTATGTATGGTAATAATATCCCAATTAACCAGCTAATGATGGTGGGATATGGAAGTCATAGAATGCAAAAGGTCAGGGTAAACACCCCTCTGTATCAGCTGTTAGACCAGATGGTGAGTATATGAAATGGTCAGCGAGACTGGATAAATAGTAAATAAATGTCCAATCCTCCTAACATGAACATAAAATTGAACAACTCTGCAATAGTGAACTGTCACGTGAAATACAAATCCTGTGAATACAGGGACTGGCATTCACAGCCACGGTGTTGGTGAGTATACAGCATATAGTAGGTGAGAGTACCTACACACAGAGGTAGGGGGAATATCAACTGTACTCGCTGCTTACAAAAACTAGACTAAAATAGCCCAGTTTTGTGATCTGAACAGACTGACACAGGAACCTACAAAAACAAAAAAGAATGGCTTTACAAGCTGCAAACAAGGAGTCCAAGTGGACTCAATGAAGGGTTTACGTTCACTCCTTTCATTTAAATCTAGTATCTCGGTTGGATGACGGTATCTAATTATTATGTTTCTTTTCCCTGTGTACATTTTCAACCCTCAAGACTAGTTCAGTCATTTTCTATGCCGGCTGTGTTGGTAGCCAATCCCTGGTATTGTTAGATACTATATAATTACAATTATGATTTGTTTAAACTAGTGACTATAATACCATAGCTTTAAACCCTAGTTTTGGGTTTATTAGGTGTGTAATGTGTGTCTGCATGCTGTTCAATTTATAACTCTACAAGAACAGATAATGACCCTGTGCATGCAGACATAAATGTTCTTTTTACTATTCTAGGATTTTTTGGTCCATTACTACATTTTCTGACACATGGCTCATGCACACATACTTGTTGAGAACCTTTATTAATTAGTATGTGTAATAGACATATAATAATCATGCTCTGACAGGACTGATACCCTTGTTGCCTTTTTCCAGGTTAGTGCCTCTGAATGTGCCACTGTATGTGCATTGAAGGCATTTCATGAAGACATGTAAGGCTGTCTTCAATGCCAGCCCATTTTGTGTACTGGTCTGCCTTTGAATCAGTCTGCGCGTGCGCAATTGGCTTAGAACAGGAATCTTTTCCTAAGTCCTCGCGCATGCGCGGCACTTAACAATGCCCCGCTATGTTTTTCATGGCCTCGCTGGTTCAGGCAAACATTTGCACCAATTTCAAAGTTTCCGCGCATGCGCGGTACTCGGTCTATGCTTTAGTATAGTCTATTGGGTTGCTTGGCTCAGATAACCAGTCGCAATTACTTCTAAGTTTTCACGCATGCGGGGGATTCGGCAAACATCACAATAGGAATTTTTTCTAAGTCCCCGCGCATGCGCAGTAAACGGCAACGGCGTCGGTACGCTTTATAATGGGTGATGCTGGTCGCAATACTTTCTAAGTTTTCGCGCATGCGCGATATTTGGCCAACAACATCACAGGAATATTTTCTAAGTCCCCGAGCATGCGCAGGAAGCGGCATCAGCGCCGGTAAGCTTTATAACGGGTGCTGTCAGTCGCAATAATGTCTAAGTTCTCACGCATGCGCGATATTTGACCAACACCACTCTAGGAATATTCTCTAAGTCCCCGCGCATGAGCAGTAAGCGGCAATGGCACCGGTATGCTTTATAACGGGTGCTGCTACTCGGGAGATGATCGGCAGGTCACCTGGAGTGGCACAATTGAGGTACTACCTATATCAGACTAATTTATACTCACTTTGATGAGTATTTGTGTATTTATTTCACTGCTGTTCGCGTGAGCACAGTGCGCATGCGCAACAGCTGATGGCAATTGTTTTTGCAATCAAGGCAATGACAGGGTATATAAGGGATCAGTCCTCTCCCCCCCAGTAAATATTTGTCCCTGAAGAAGCTCCTTTGCGGGAGGGAAACGCGTGTTGGACGTGCAATGTTGTCAGTCTCTTACTTGGAGCTGTTTTAATGTAGTTTTTGTCGGTTCCTGTGTCAGTCTGTTCAGATCACAAAACTGGGCTTTTTTAGTGTAGTTTTTGTAAGCAGCGAGTACAGTTGATATTTCCCCTACCTCTGTGTGTAGGTACTCTCACCTACTATATGCTGTATACTCACCAACACTGTGGCTGTGAATGCCAGTCCTTGTATTCACAGGATTTGTATTTCATGTGACAGTTCACTATTGCAGAGTTGTTCAATTTTATGTTCATGTTAGGAGGATTGGACATTTATTTACTATTTATCCGGTCTCGCTGACCATTTCATATACTCATCATCTGGTCTAACAGCTGATACAGAGGGGTGTTTACCCTGACCTTTTGCATTCTATGCCTTCCATATCCCACCATCATTAGCTGGTTAATTGGGATATTATTACCATACATACTAGATGACATAGATGCTTGACACTTTTGATTTAATTCATTTTTATTCACGTTACACCTATCTTTGGTAATATATGTTTTAAGTCAATATATTAAAAGTTACTTTTTACACTTGGTGGTGTGCAGTTTAATGAATTCTTTTAGGGGCACAATCACCTTGCATTCCCCTTCCACTTTTCTCCGGAAAAGTCCCACCCTCACCACAGCGCAGACTGAGTTTTTGGGGCAGAGCATACTATTATGGTTGTGCTCGTCACAAACCGGGACCGGACTGCGGGGCTGAGTGGGGTTATATAATCACCTACCTTAGGCCTCGGAGCCGGATCCGGAGTGCGAAGTTCATGGTCAAACAAGCCGGGGTCCGGACTGTAGAAGGCAGCATAATCTATAGACAAGCAAGAGTCAGGATTGGAGAAGGCAGCATTGTCGTGATTCAAGCAGGGGTTCGGCAATGGGTAGACGGTTTCTCTCTGCTTCAGCGAAGGAGCGAGAGTGCGGGAGCGGCCTCTGCGTGAGGAGCGGCCACAGCCCACGATGACGGTTTCAGCAGGGGGAGACAGCAGGCTGGCTGAAGAACACCGCAGGACAGAGGCAGAGAAAAACCAGTGCTTCAGCACAGGAGTCCGAAACAGGCCTCTGCGTGGATAGTAGCAGCAGACTTCAGGATACACAGGAAGGTAACCTCTGCAAGGGGAGAATGCAGCAGGTAACAGGAACCAGTGCTGGGAAACCAACGCTTCAGCTCAGGTGTCCAAAACAGGCCTCTGCGTGGAGAGTAGCAGCAGGTCTCGGGATACACAGGAACTAATGACGAGAACTAGAGAAGTTAGTAAACACATGAAACAAGCCAGGAGGCTTGTGGCAGAACACTGTAACATCCATGGAAGGATTATGCTCGGCAGTGAAGCAGTGTGGGAGAACAGTATATAAAGGGTGGCGAGCAAATCACAGGAGGGAGGTGTGTGAGCATTCCTTCAATGACGGAGCACAGGGCTGAAGCTGTAATGAGAGGCAGCACATGTGCCATTGATTGCCAGAGGGAGACATTGTAAACTGCAGAGATCTGCAAGGCTAGAATCAAAGCCAAGAACGGATTCCTTACAAGCTGTGATGATCCGCCCGGGGAAGCTCCTGTTCCCCGTTTACAATGTGAGATTGGTGGGTTTCTCCAAGCACTGCTGTTATGAGCTGTACCTGCTCTGCAGTGCTAACCCCCGCTCCCCATGTAGCAGTGAGCCGCAGCTGCTACTTTGTCTGCACTCCCTGGCGCCAAGCCACCCACAACCAGTGGATCACAAGCATTCTCCTCATGTTCTTGCAGCTCCAGAGCTGGAGGGATCTCCTGCACTCCGGGCTGAACAGCGCACGCCGCCAAAGCAGCTATGGGGACTTGTCCCTCTGGTGGGATCATGCAGTCCTCATGATGCTCCAAATCCTCCTCCAGTTGTACCTTTGACCGCCCATCTGTCGGTAAACCATACCCAACACATCTCTCCCCGACCTTCTCCGGTCCATGATCGGAACCTTCCCTAGTGTTTCTCATGGTGCTATCAGGGTAGGGGTAAAGGGACCGTGAAGTCTCTTGTGCTATTTAGAAGTGTGTGTACAGCAGCGGCAAAGTTTATTCTAACTTTAACCTGGTTTGTCCCGTGGCAGATTCCGGGCTGGCGCCGAATTTTCCCGCGCGCCAGCCGGAGCCTCTTAGATCGGTCCTCCGATCGATGCCTCTTCCCTCTGCTTCTCTGGGTCCACTGGGTCCCCCGGGCCCCCCACCGCCATCCCCACATCTCCCTTAACCAGGGCTCCCTTTGGGGAGCCCTGGGCACACGCGCCATGCGCGCATGCACCTGATGCAGCGTGACCGCGCATCAGTGACGCGCAGCACGCTGCGAAAAAAAAACGACAAACCCGCGTCTTCACTCGGGTTGCGGCTCCAGCCGTGTTAGGATAAACTTTGTCGGTACTGTAAGTTGCCACTTGTCAGAGGAGCTCGCAAGCTATGAGGTCCCCTCTATACTACAGAATCCCACAGGAGACTATGGTATAAGTCCAATCAGTATCTCACACGCTGCCACCAGTTAATATAAGCCTGTCACGGTGGACACAAACGTATCAACACTTTTTATATTTTTGGGATTCTCGATTGAACACAACAAGGAGCAAAATAAACTGTGATTTATTTCCTTACTAGGCAAACACACGACAACTTCAGAATACACTAAATACAAAACTTACTGGGATGGGAAAACAAAATAAATTGTCCTTTGCACGAAAGCGCAAGAAATGCAGTCTCTGTTTAAACATCCCATTGGCTAGATTGCAACTTGCCGATCTAATACCTAGGCTAAATCAAAGAATTTAATTAAAGTTCGTAGGCATTCGTTCGAGAGTCCCCAGGGCTAACAAATTCCGAAATTTGGGGTAAATTCTTGGTTTCGATGGTATTAACCCCTCATGTAATGGAACCGCTACCGCTGTGCTTGAACGGAGTCCTTCGTAAAGCGTAGTCACATCATGAATTGTAGCTTGATCACAGGGGGGATAGTCCAGCGGGCACAGTTATAGTGTGATCCAGTCTATCCTTAACATGTGCACCCAATCCTCTCCGTGGGAATATTTCACCCACAAATCTCCGTTTTGCCCGCAGTTTGCAATACCGGGAAAAAAGGCTTTCCGGTTTGCAAAGCGCATGTGTCAGCCTGACACCCATGCAACTTAGCATACCTGGGATACACCCTTTTGTTGTCACCCCTTAGTCTGGGGTTTGGCCCCGAGGTGTCATTGGCCCGGGCTCTGGCACATATCAGGATTACAGCCATGTATACATTATGGTGCTCTGAGGCTTTTCATCCCTGTCACGTCATTGGACTGAAGGTCTCCGGCTCAGCGGGACCTCTTTGAAGTGCAGGATAGAAAATACCCTCAGCTCATTCACCCCCAGCATATTTGCATGTTAGAGGATTTTTCCATACTGAATTTTTTTTTTTTTTGCATACAGAAAAACTGTTCCTGCCTGTACATTTTAAATTCACAGTATTACACACTTTATTAAAACTTCATGTTCTAGGTGTACCACAACTGTAATTTTTATGTGTGTGTGCATGTTTTATTTATTCATACTTGCACACCAAAAATCAGGGTGCTGGGTGCCTCAGTTCGCGAGTTAGCCTGCTTCATTGAACCGGCTTTCTTGTTGGAAACCAAGTTCACCAGGTTCCCACGGCCATTGATTTACTGCCTTTCAAGTTCTGCAGGCTAACGAGGTACGGATAAATTGTAAAACCACTTCAAACTAACCGCAAGCCAATTATTCAATTGACTTGCGGTTACAGAGTCAAGAGCTTGAAATGGACACCCATATGATACAGCAGACCTCCCATGCACAGCGCTGGCTGTGGCGCTCACTACCCCATCTTGTGTCTCAAAAGAATATAGCAGGCATTACATTCACATCTATTACAACAGGCAGAGAATAGGTTTAGAAGGCTGGGATAGGGCAAAGAGAGTAGTGCAGTGCAAATAATTTTAACCCCTTCATTCCCAATGCCAGTTGGGGTTAATCAGCCAGCCATAATACCTTTTATTTAGGCCTGATTAACCCTGTTCTCGCCACAATAGCGCTTGCCACTATTGATGCTAGGGCAGTAGCTAAAGCCTTGTTAACCATTTTTTTCTAGGGTAGGTTTCCCTAGTGAGACCCTAACTGATCAGGGGTCGCAATTCATGAGTGAATTGCTACAGTGTCTCTGGGATGCGTGCGGGGTGAAGCACCAGCGTACGTCCCCTAACCACACCCAGACCAACGGATTATGTGAGAGGTTCAATGGGACCCTGAAGCAGATGCTTAAGACTTTTATACAGGCAGAGAGAAAAGACTGGGGGACTCAGCTGCAGCACTTGCTGTTTGCATGCCGAGAGATACCGCAAGAATCTACCGGCTTCTCTCCCTTTGAGCTGCTATATGGTCACAGGGTACGGGACCTCTGGACCTATTCCATGAGGGATGGGAAGGAGAGACTACCAATACTGATGCTTCTCTGCTTCAGTATGTGATAGATTTCAGAGACCGGCTAGAGATGCTCATGAGGTTGGCACAGGACAACCTTAGGGCTGCTCAGACCAAGTAGAAGACTGGTATGATCAGAATGTCCGCAGCAGAGAATTCATCCCAGGACAGCAAGTGCTTGTTCTCAAGCCCACTCGGGAGAACAAATTGATGGCTGCCTGGTCGGGATCGTACCCGGTGCTCTGAAAGATGAATGAGTGCAGGTAGATGTTGTACAGGTAGATGCTGAGGCAGGGAAGAATAAAACATATCACATTCATACTGCACCGACACACTTTATTCGAGCAAATACCCGGTATGTACCTGGCAGATACCTGGAATGCGCCACTCCTAACCTCTGACAAGCCCCGTTGCATTTGCCTTCCCAGCCTGGGTTCATGCCTGGCTGATGGGCGGCTGATCTGTTAAATGATAATGATTAGGATTTAATAGGCTGCAATGCTTCGCGTGTCTACCAGATGGCATAAATTCATGAATTGTAATGCAGTTTATATATATATACTGTGCAGTATTGCAGCCAGCGGGAATAAAATGCTTCAATCCCTGCTTGGAAAATAACTCAATGTACTCGGGCAGAAAACAGTCACAAACCTCAAAACACCCGGGTATACCCGAATTCGTGGGACTAGCCAAGCTCGAATAAAGTGTGTCGCCAGTGTATGTTGAAGGAGTACATAGCCCCAAGTGTGGCATTGGTGCTGCCATTTGAAGCCCATCGATGGGAGATCCAGCTGGCAGCACTCTGCCAGATCGC
Source organism: Ascaphus truei (assembly GCF_040206685.1). Classification (NCBI taxonomy): domain Eukaryota; kingdom Metazoa; phylum Chordata; class Amphibia; order Anura; family Ascaphidae; genus Ascaphus; species Ascaphus truei. Next base: position 211,036,312 of record NC_134484.1, on the reverse strand, counting down.
CTAGGGGAGGCTAGGCAGATGGGTACTGTGGATATAGGGTCCCAGTTGAGTGCCAGGCAGCGAGCAGAAGCCAGGGCTTAGCTAGGTCAGTATAGGGTTCTGTTCACGGATAAGCCAGGCAGGACCCATATCACAGATCACTCAGTGCTCACAGGTGATCTGCGCCCTCTGCATAAGCATGCCTATTGGGAGAGATTAAGGGCAGTATAGAGAGGGAGGTAGAAGAGATGCAGGCCCTGTGGGTAATTGTACCATCCCAGAGCACTTGGACTTGTCCGGTAGTCCTGGTAACTAAGAAGGACGGACCACCGGTTCTGTGTGGACTACCGGCAGCTCAATGCAGGGACGGTGTCAGATTCTTATCCCATGCCCTGCATGGACATGTTGCTGGATGAACTCGCGGGGGCAATGTATCTGACCACTATGGATCTCAGTAAAGGTTACTGTCAGATCCCCTTGACCCAGGAGGCTAGGGAGAAGTTGGCATACATTACCCGAAGTGTCCTCTATGAATTTTTAGTTATGCCATTCGGGATGAAGAACGCACCGGCCACCTTCCAACGCATGGTCAATCGGTTACTGGAGGGCATGCAGGGCATACCTGAACGACATTTCTGTATTTAGTAATTAGTAGGACTTACATTTACTGCATGTAGCTGTGGTGCTAGTCAGGATTAGGGAAGCGGGACTCACCTTGAAACCCACCAAGTGCTTAGTAGGGATGTCAGAAGTACTGTACCTAGGGCATAGGGTGGGTGGCGAGCACCTCAACCAGAGCCAGCCAAGGTGGAAGCATAAGTGCCGTGGCCCATTCCCAAGACCAAGGAGCAGGTTATGGCTTTCTTAGGCACTGCATGCTACTACAGAAAGTTTGTCCCTCAGTACAGTGCTGTAGCAAAACCCCTGTGTTGACCCAAAAGCGACTGTCTGTGCTGGTAGTCTGGTCTCAAGCCTGTGAGGTCTCCTTTCAGGCATTAAAAACTGCACTTGCCAGTGCTCCCATTCTTGCTGCACCAGACTAAGCAAAAAAAATCTTGGTGCAGACTGATGCCTCGGATTATGGCATTGGTGCTGTACTCAGCCAAGTGGGGGAGGAGGGCTGTGAACACCCAGTGGTGTATCTGAGCTGCAGCTGCTGCCCAGAGAGGTGGCTTATGCCACCATTGAAAAGGAGTGTCTAGCCATTGAATGGATTCTGAGAAAGCTTCAGCCCTATCTCTACAGCAGGCCATTCACAGTGATCACAGACCGCAACCCGTTGAGTTGGCTTCAAAGGGTGTCTGGGGAAAATGTCAAATTACTGCACTGGAGTCTTGCTTTGCAGGAATTTGACTTCACCATTCAGCACAAGAAGGTCGGTGATCATGCAATGCCGATGGCCTTTCCCACCAGAACAGTCCTCATGAACTAACAACCTCAATAGCTGCCAGGCCAGCCCAACCACTGGACGAGGTGGTCTGAGAAAAGCCTGCGCTTTGAGTTGGGGGAGGTGTCGCGATAGGGTTTAATCAGGTCATCAATAAAGGCATTATACCCGACTGATTAACCCTAAATCGCATTGGGACTGAAGGGGTTAACTCTATGTGCACCACACTGACATGTTTTCCCCTACACCATCTTTATTGTCCCATTTTGCAGCTCAATCCCTAGCTGCAGTAATAGTGAACTGTGCCAATTGGTATTGCGACACAAGGGGGAGCTGCGAGTGTTAAAATAAGCGCTGATTGAAGAAGCCTTTCTAAGCCCCAGACCTCGCAACCGCAAGGGTAATTGATTAAGGGGTTTGCGGTCTAGCTGATGTGCTTTTCTGTCAAAATGTATCAGTTACCTTGTTAGCTTCTTAACTTGAAAGGGGGAAAGTTTATTGGCGTGGGAAGTAGGTGAAACCGCAAACCACATCATAGCCCGTTCAATTAAATAAGCTCACGATAGGAGTAAGCTAGCACTCTAATTTTTGGAGTGCAGCTAGGAATAAAGAACCCATACACACACATATAAAGTTTATAGTAGTGGCATAGGAAGAACATACTTTATTAATAAACTGTATTATACTGATGGTTTTAAATGTAAAGGCGGGAGGTTTTTTCTTTCAGCCCGGGAATAAATCCATTAACATGCAAGTATGTTAGGGATGAATGAACTGAGGGATTTTTCAGCCCCGTACTTCAAAGGCACAATGCAGAGTAGAGGCCTCAATGTCTATGAGAAGTCTGGAGTTGAAAAGCCTCAGCAATCCTAGGTGTTAGGATGGCCAGGATATTGTAATACCCAGATACCGGTGTAAAGCATGAGTACTTCACACTTAGTGGCCAAACCCCAGACTCAGTGTCGCCAGGTAAGTGGAGGGTCCCGGTATGCTATGGAGCTTAAGTGTGAAGTTATTGCGTGCTCAGTGCAAACTGGGATGCAAATTCTGCCCTTTCTGAAAACTACTGGCAAGTCGGGGATAGGTGGGAGAAATGTTCCCACTGTCAGGATTGGTTATTGGTTATATAAAAATGCCTGCTGGCCAGACCCTAGCAGATTCACCTGATTCAACAACGATTTGACCTAGTTCCAGCGTCAGCGGTTCCGGAAAGTGAGGGGTTAATAATATTGTAACCAAGAATCATCCCCCTCTTCTGGAATTCGTTAGAGCTAAGGGTTCCCGAACGAACCCTGTAAGGACTGAATGAACTTTTGCCTGTTGTCGGAAATATAGGAGTGGCAACTTGTGCCCCTTGCAAGAGCTGCTACGTGGATCATTTTGCGCACCCACTTGCATGCATGCAGGGGTGACCAGAGACTTTGTTTTGTTCCAAGGACATTTGTTTTCGTTCCCCCATCTCAGTAAGTGTTTTCTTAAGTGTATATTGTGAAGATTTGTGTGTCTGTCTGAAAAGAAATAAATTACAATTTATTTTACTCAACTTGTGTTCTCAGTGCAGAATCCCGTTATTAATTTGTGTGTAAGTCTTGGTCTCCCGTGACAAGCTTACCTCCTCCGCACCCGCTGGTGCCACGCCACCATTACTCAGGTGGTCCAATGAAGTCAGTATGGCTTCATGACTCTCCAAGTCCTCCTCCAGTTGCGGCATTGACCTACCATCTGTCAGCAATCCATAGCCTGCACATCGCTCCACGATCCGCTCTCGGTCCCAGGATCGAAACCGTCCTGAGCAGTACTCATGGTGTGACTGTTAGCACAGGGCTATGGGCAAAGGGCAAGGTGTCTTATCTCATGCTCTTGTGAAGCGTGTGTAAGTTACCAGTTGTCTGGGGAGCTCGCAATCTACAAGTTTCCCCACTATGTTATAGAATCCCGCAGGAGACTATACCATAGGCTCATTCAGCGTCACACCGCTGCCACCAGTTAATATAAGCCTGTCACAGTAGACCAGGTCTTATCAACACATTAATAACTGAGCAGTACAAGGCGGGTAAAATAAATTGTAATTTATTTCCTTTTAAGACAAACACACAATTCTTCACAATTACACTCAATAAACACTTATTGGGATAGGAAAACGAAATAAAAGGTCCATGGAACAAAACAAAGTCTCTGGACACACCTGTGTGCATGCAAGTGGGTGCGCAATGTGAGCCCTGCGACAGTCCTTTGCTAGGAGCGCAAATTGCCACCCCTATGTCTCCGCCGAAAGGAAAGATTTTGTAATGTCCTTACAGGATTCGTTCGTTAATCCTTAGATCAAACGAATTCTGGAAGAGGGGCATGATCCTTAGTTACAATGTTGTTAACCCCTCACACTCCGGAACCACTGACGCTGTAGTTTGGACGTATCCTGGTGAATCTTAGATGTATCTTAGGTGAATCTGACTGAGATTGCGCTGCAGGCATCTTTATAGGGTTAAGGGCCTATTCCTAACATACACACCCAATCCTCTCATGGGAACAACTTTTCCCACCTATCCCAGACTTGCCAGGAGTTCATAGAAATGGCAGAAGTTGCTTCCCGGTCTGCTAAGAGCATGTGTTAACCTCACACCTGAGCTACTTAGCATACTGGGCCCAACCTCTTACCTGGCGACAATAAGTCTGGGGTTTGGTTACCACGTGTGAAGTGCAAAAACGGGGACAATTAAGGTAGTGTAGGGGAAAACATGGTAGTAGGGTGACAATACATTTTAACTCCTTCTGTCCCAACATGGTTTAGGGTTAACCAGCCAGGCATAATAATTTTATTATTGCCCTGGTTAACCCTATCACCGCCACAGTTATGTCCAAAAGTTCCCTCAACAGTGCTTTATACTCGTGAAAGGACTCATCATAAAGGAGGCCGTGTGTCTCCCCCTCGTAGTCTTTACGGTCTTGGAGGACAATACTGTAACAACATTGAGTGTAATCAGCGCACTAATAAAGGCAGTATGCTCGGCTGATTATGCCTATTTCGTATTGGGGATGAAGGGGTTAATTTTATATGCACCATACATGTGCTGTTTTTCCCTCTGTCCCTTATTGTCCCCATTTTGCAGGATTGTATAGGCCTGCGATAATGTATTACACTGTATACTTGCATTACTGGTGTTTGGACACAACATGCCGCTGTGCGAGCCAAGCCTCAAGCTAATTGGAGAAGCATGGTGCGGTCTCTTTGTTCCATTGAAAGGTATAGGTATTCATTACTGAGACTGGAAATCGCAACCGCAAGGTCAATTGAATCAAAGGGTTGAGGTTTTCAGTCTGAAGTGGTTATCGGATACAATGTATCCCTGTCCCGGCTAGAAGCGTAACTTACAAGGCAGCCGGCAATTGGTGTGGGAAGCCCATAGCCCAGCATTGCCAGCTCAAGGAGAAGCCATAACTCGGGAACGGAAAGGGCTAGCACCCTGAAATTTGGTGTGCAGCCCCAGAGTAACACCCCAAGCACACACATATTACAAGTATAATTTTAGGACAAGTTAAACATGTATTTTTCAAAAGGTTTATTTTCTGCTTCAGTTTTAAATGTTCAGACAGGAGGAGGTTTTTTCTACTGTCATTGTACTGCACCTAGGGACCAAATGTTTTAACACCCATGAGCTGGGGCACCTTCCTATGCAGACTTCCCACTCTGCAAACTGTGGGCAAGTTGGGTATTGGTGAATGGGAAAATTCCCACGAGAGGGATTGGGTGGGTATGTTCGAGATATGATCTTAGACCCTATATACATGCCCCCCGAGCTATTCCTGTTGTCTTTCGTTTGTTCTACAATGCGAATGAATTTCCACTTTGCTTCTGCATGCGGATGAGTGCAGCAGCAACGATTCCTGAACGCAACGAGTTAATTACAGCAGAACCAAGGACACAACTCTGCTTCAGGATTTCGTTAGTGCTGGAGGCTATCTAACGAACCCCAACAGACCAGAACGAACAGGATGGAGCTGTTTCTCTCCTTTCTTTGTGATAGAAATAGAGCAGACGGAAAATAATGTCTCCGGTTTAAAAAACTCATTCGTCTGCCCAGAACAAATAAACCCTTTAAATTTTACCAGTGCTGAATATCATATGCCCATTCTTTTTTCATTCTCCTCTCCTTCCACGGATACTCAAACGCTCTTTTTTTTAGTGTTGTTCACTTCGTATTATAATGAGTGTACACTTTTTAGAAAATTAGATTTCATTGTGAGCAATTAATAATATCCGTATTTTTGTAAGCACTTGCAAGTTCATGGATATATGTGATAATTAGCATGATTTATCTTTCACACAGGGAATAATTCAGGAAAAATTCATCAGGGATTCAAATAAACTTTTTACATGTGGTGCCGTGTTTTTTTTTTCCCCACTGGGGCTTTCATTTTATCCCATTTTTCCACAACATTTCCACAATTTATTATCATAAAATCAATAAAGCACATAACCTTGGCGGCGGCCGAGAATGTAGGTTACCCATAATTCTCAGTTTAACCCCAATCAATTAATTAATCATGTACTGTACCTATCTCAATAGATCCACGCTTGGATTAAAGGATTAAAGGATTAAAGGATCTGAAACAACTTTGAGGCTATTTCAGGTATGATAAAACATGACTATCCCTTGCAAATAGTCCTCTTCCAAATGTAATTTATACCTTATCATATACTCCTGGACCTGTATCTCAGCCCTATCAGCAACACAGTATAATCAATAGACTTTCAATTTTAATAATTATTATCATTATCATTAAGGTACCCAAAACAGCAGCCCCCATGTAGTAGCTTACAGAAAAACAGTGAAAATATGGCAAATAATAGCGAACAAGTAACAATAGAATTCTTATACTTTACACAATATACAATATTCATGCACCTAGATCAGAGATGACAGCCCAGTCATACAACAGCTATCCAGGACTTTAACCTAGATTTCATGACTCACACTTAGGGACTTTAACCACTTAAGGACTCTAACCCTTAATTTCACAGTCACAATTTAACCAAGAGATTCCCAGAGGGAGGTGAGAAATCAAATATCAAATATACTCACCAACCAAAGGGAAATACGCTTCTGACACCAGTAGTAAGGTTCTTGCCAATTAAAACGGGCCGCGGACCTCACCTGCCGTGACTGAAAACAATGCTGCTCTACCTGAGGAGACTTAACCATGTCCTGGGCTGTTGGATCTTGATCTGATGATGAACGAGTACTCGGGACAAGAAGAAACAGACGCACACAGGGTAATTCTGATAACTCGTCACAGCTTTATTAATGAAAAGCAAAACTATTTATACAGAGAATAAGGTGTTAATTGGAGGTGTAATAAGATGCCGAACAATATTAGCATATTACTAACTAACAGCTTTTCTGGAGACTTTCCATTTAGTCTTGGTTTCTGTAATCAAAATTTGCGGTTAAGCCGATTCTGATAAAACACAGTTCTGGCAGCAAAACAGTTCTACTTTTACAGAAAACAACTAGCAGAAGTTGGAGTTGTTTTTCATATATCACTTAATTCAAGGAAAAGTTCAAGCAGAATGGTTATGAAAAAATGGAGATTCTGCCATAACCTTTCACTCACCTTGTGTTGTCTAAAGGTTAAATTCATTAATTACCATATTGTCGAAAGAGTCTAGAAATGGCCTTTAGATTGGGTAGGGTACAATTTGGAAGGTCCCCTAAAGGGCGTGTGCTTACATACCACATCTGGAGTAGTAGATGTATTGGGCGGTGTCACGGGAGACCAAGTCTTATTAACACATTAATACCGGTATTCTGGATTGAGCACAACAAGGAGGGCAAAATAAATTGTAATTTATTTCCTTTTAAGAGAAACACACAATTCTTCACAATTTCACTTAATATACACTTACAGGGATAAGGAAACGAAATACAATGTCCACGGAACGAATGACTTGAAAACAGAGTCTCTGGGCACCACTGCCCAGGTGCGGGGTGGTGCGCGAATAGAGCTGTGCGACAGGCCTTGGCTAGGGGTGCGGAATGCCGCCCCTGTAACTCCACAGATGGAAAACTTTTCGTTACGTCCTTACAGGATTTCATTCGGGAATCCTTAGTTCAAACGAATTTTGGAAGAGGGGCACAATCCTTGGTTACAATGTTTTTACCCCTCACACTCCGGAATAACGCTGAAGCTGCAACGGACCTTGGATGAGTCTTTAGATGTTACTCGGTTGAATCTTACACTGGCGACACACTTTATTTGAGCTCGGCTAGTCCCACGAATTCGGGTATATCCGGGTGTATTGAGGTTTGTGACTATTTTCTGCCCGAGTGCATTGAGGTATTTTCCAGGCAGGGATTGAAGCATTTTATTCCCGCTGGCTGCAATACTGCACAGTATATATATATATACTGCATTACAATTCATGAATTTATGTAATCTGGTAGACACGCGAAGCATTGCAGCCTATTAAATCCTAATCATTATCATTTAACAGATCAGCCGCCCGTCAGCCAGGCATGAACCCAGGCTGGGAAGGCAAACGCAACGGGGCTTGTCAGAGGTGAGGAGCGGTGCATTCCAGGTATCTGCCAGGTACATACTGGGTATTTGCTCGAATAAAGTGTGTCGGTGCAGTAGGTGAATCTGACAAAAATTGGGCTGCAGACATTCTTATAGGTTTGAATGTCCTATCTTTAACCTACACAGCCAATCCTCCCGTGGGAATACTTTTCTTCACCTATCACAGACTTGCCAGTAGCTCATAAACCTGGCAGAGGTGGCTTCCCGGTCTGCTAAGAGCATGCGCTAACTTGGCACCTATGCTGCTTTACAGAATCCAACCCCTTACCTTGTGAAAGTAAATTTGGGTGTCGGCTACCATTTGTTTATAGCTCATACTTCACACCGGTATCGGGTACTTTACTATATCCCAGTCGCCCTAACACCTTTGGGTCTTTGATGTTTTCAACCTTGGACTTCTCTAGACACTGGGGCACAAGTGCAGCAGGGTGCCCTTTGAAGTACGGAGTTGGAAATGCCTCAGCTCATTCATCCATAACATATGTGCATGTTAATGGATTAACTGCTGGGCTGACAGGAAAAAGGTTCCCGTCTTTACATTTTAAAAATACCTATAACACAGATTATTTTCATATATGGATTCTATATGAGTGGGTAGTCTTCAAACAACATGTATGTGTATGAAAAATTCCTAACTAGCTGCATTTCAAAAATTAGCGTGCTAGCTCCTTCCTATCACAAGTTAGCCCCTTAATTGAATAGGCTCTGTGATGTTGTTTGTGGTTTGACTTATAATCGTTCTGCGGTCAGAAGCCGGCATACAATATATCATTGCTTGCCGGGATCGGTAATCGCAGAAGCACTTCCCCAATTGACCTTAATTGGTTAACGAGACCTCAGGATACATTGTTGCACTCCACCACTTCAACTAGACCGCAAGCCACTTATCCACTTGAGTTTGTGGTTAAGACTTCCCTGGAGGGTTTGCGGTATGGGAAGTGATACAGGGCTTCAATGTAGCCACTTACCACAGACACGCTTTTTCAATTAACGCTTTGTACATCGCTAGGAGCTCCCCCTTGTGAAGCGTACACATTTTACACACACAGCATACATCAATAGGACTGCAGCTAGTTCCTGAGCTGCAGAACTGACACTTCATTTTCACAGTATGACCCAGGGGACATTACAGATGATATATAGGGGAAACATGACATTGTGTTGACCATACAATTAACCCCTTCATCCCCAACCAGGTTTAGGGGTAACCAGCCGGGCATAATACCTTTATTATTGGCCTGGTTAACCCCTTCAACGCCACAGGTGGGTCAAGAGTACCTATAGAAAGCAGTGAACCTGTGTGCTCAGCATCGATTTTTAGAAAGTGCCTATTCATGGTTAAATTACACGTGAACTTATGCATTTACTTAAACAGCTGAAAGCTGTTGGGCCCACTGGATTTTGAATAAATCAATCCATTATTTAGGACTTTTTTCTGGTCATCTGTGAGTATCACAGATGACAGATTAAAGATTCATTTTTCAACAGAGTCTACTGGTCTTGTTGGTACTCTCTTCTCTTGGATTCTGTTCCCTGCTCGTGTCCCTCTACTGGTGAGAACCTTCTTTTTACCCCTTGGAGAGTCCTTATTTTCGCCCAATGAGACACACGCATGCGCCTAAATGTGATGACACGCATATGCGTTTTGAAAGTATTGAATAATAAATAATACATATAGAATAAAAGATATACACTTGTATTTTTTGGGTTTCTTAGCAGAGTTAATTACACATGCAAGCATACTGTATAAGGTTTTCTATAAAGCTCACAATTATTCTATCCTAATCAATAAAAATTGCACTGTCACTCAAAATGTTTTGCCTAATTGGATTTTTATATCAGATTAAAAATGCGCAAGAAATGTTTTAAAAAAGAGATATTAGAGGTCCATCGAAATCCCTCCTTTTGCATTTTTCAGCTTGATGTCAAAGTTTCTTTTCTGGGGAAAAATATATGCTATTATTTCCGGTATTGCGCATGCGTCAAGTTGCATCATTGGGAATTAAAACAGCAGTTGAAGCAATATCCTACAGTACAAGTGCATCTGTACGATGAGAACAAACTTCTGATAGACTATGGCTCTTGAGCCCCGCCCTCTCCCTAGCTGTCAACAAATTATATCTTCTATAGTAATTGCTCAGTAAATCATATTGCAGGACTACATTTTCAATAATTGTGCAATAGTTGAAATAAATTGAATAACCCTGAGCAAAGTGATTGATTACAGCAGAACGGTGGACCAGAACTTATCAACACTTTTTATATTTTGGGATTCTAGATTGAACACAACAAGGAGGCAACATAAATTGTGATTTATTTCCTTGCTAGACAAAAACACGACAGCTTCAGAATACACTTAATACAACACTTACTGGGACGGGAAAACTAAATAAAATGTCCTTTGCAGACAAGCGCAAGAAATGCAGTCTCTGTTTAAAGTCCAGTTGGCTAGATCGTAAGTTGCCGATCTAATAACTTTGCCAAGCAAAAGAATTTCATAGAAGTTCGTAGGAATTCGTTTGGGAGTAACCAGGGCTAATGAATTCCGGAGTTTGGGGTAAATTCTTGGTTGCGATGTTATTAATCCCTTGCGTCCTGGAACCGCTACCTCTGTACTTGAAAGAAACCCTGTGTAAAGCATAGTCATATCATGAATCGTATCTGGATCACCCTGGGGATTGTCCATTGGGCACAGTTATAGGGTTCACAAGCCTATCCTTAACATGTACCCCCAATCCCCTCCGTGGGAACGTTTAACCCACCAATCCCTACTTTGCCCGTAGTTTGCAAAGCGGGCAAAACAGGCTTTCTCATCTGCAAAGCGCATATGCTCACTTGACACCCATGCGGTTTAGCATACCTGGAATACACCCCTTCCCTGGCAACCCTGGGTCTGGAGTTTGTCTCCAAGGTGCGAATTTCTCATGCTGTGTGCCATGATCTAGCACTTTGCAACATCCAGGCTACTTTCACACCTTGGATCTCTGAGGCTTTTCATCCCTGCATTTTCCCTAGACTTAGAGACTCCCACTTAGCGGGACATCTTTGAAATGCAGGAAGGAAATTACCCTCAGCTCATGCACCCTTAGCTTATTTACATGCCAAAGGATTTCTTCCCGGGCTTATAGAAAACAGTTTCTGCCTGTACATTTTAAATTCACAGTATTACACACTTTAATAAAACATCATGTTCTGGGTGTACTACAACTGTAATTTTTATATATATGTGCATGTTTTATTTATTTACACTTGCACACAAAACATCAGGGTGCTGGGTGCCTCTGTTCGCGAGTTAGCTTGCTTCATTGAAAAGCTTTCTTGTTTGAACTTAAGTTCACCCAGTTCCCAAATCAATTGACCTACTTCTCACGGCCATTGACTTACTGCCTTTCAAGTTGTGCAGGCTAACAAGGTACGGATACATTGTATCAGTTAAAACACTTCAAGTCTAACCGCAAGCCACTTATTCAATTGACTTGCTGTTGCGGAGACAAAAGTTTGAAATGGATACCCATACTATACAGCAGACCTCTCATACACAGCGCTGGCTTTGGCGCTCACCACGCCATCTTGTGTCTAAAAAGATTATAGCACACATTGCATTTATTTCTATTACAGCAGGCAGGGAATAGCCTGCAAATTGGGGTTAAGAAGACTGGGAAAGGGCAAATACAGCAGTGCAGTGTAAATACTTTAAATCCTTTCATTCCCAATTTTATTTTATTTATTTATAAAATATTTTACCAGGAAGTAATACATTGAGAGTTACCTCTCATTTTCAAGTATGTCCTGGGCACAGAGTTATGACAAATAATACATGATTACAAATTCAGTTACATAAATGAACAGGGTATACATTATATACAAGACATTGCATGCACGGTTAAAGAAAAAATATATTATGGGTGTATGAAACAGTTACAGACCAGATTAAAATGTGAGACAGCCTTAGATATGAAGAACTTAAACTGGTGGTGGATGTGAATGCGAGTTGAGGTTAATCAGCTGGGTATAATACCTTTATTTAGGCCTGATTAACCCTCTCATCCCCACATGGACCGATCTGCAGCTTACTGTAGCTAATCACTTGTCTGCGTGCATATTGTATTGATGCACATACACTACTTTAATATTTTGTTTTTTAAAAAAATAATATTTTTTTTTAAACGGCAGCTTGAACTGAAGCTTTAAACTTAATACTGTACTGTACATTGTATTTACCATAATTTTAACTTTGCCAAATGGGTGGAGATGAGCCACTGTCACTCCTGTAGTCTGCATTATAGTTGACAGGTGATAGCTGGCCTTCTACACCTGTAGTTGAGATCTGATGAATTTGGAAATCTTTTTGATACACGCAAACTTGCTGGTACCTGTACGTGAAATCAGGCTCAGGCTGTAAATTTTGCAGGTATTCTGGCAGGGACAGGTAGCAAGAATTGCCATTCACCAGGTTTTCACTGATGGTCATACTATTATTGTAAGCAGGGTCTGGTGCCGTTGCTGGTGCTGTTGCCGGCGCTGTTACAGTGCTGGATTGGGATTGACGAATTTTATATGGATTAAATCCGAACTTTCTCATTTTGAAGTTGCCATGATCAAACATACTGTAAAAATAAGGGACCACAATCAATACCTTCTTGTAACTCCGGCAGGAGGGGCAATGCATAAAAAAGACAGATCGCGTCTTAAGGTTTTTCTTATCAAACGCTTCCAACCACGAACGTCAGGTGAAAATTTGTAAAAATCGGAGTTCAAAATGAAATATTCATGTATTTCAGCTACAGTCGCCATGTTATCTGCTGCAGCGTTCATTGCAGAAAATATTGAAAATGAATAACTACAGTCAGGTTTTTTATACATGTACGGTGTACACATGGTACCCAGTCCAGTCATCAATTGTGCAAGGATAGTGTAGGAATGTAAAAAAAGCACACAGCTTTGAGTTTTATAAGTTTTTATTATGAAGTGCCTACATTTGATAAGGTCTTCAGCGTCTTCAAGGACCAAGGTCGAATCACAGTGGACCACTGTGGTAAACTTGTTTTCTATCTGGTTTTAAAAACCTGCAAATTGACACAGAAGCACAGACAGAACTGTACAGTATTTCAAACAATCCAGGAGGAGCAAAATATAGGGAAATAAAAAACAGAAAACAGTGCAAATTTAAGTGCAGACGTTGAGACTATGATGAAATTATTATGACAATATCTTGGCTCTGTCGGTCTATCTACTCACAAGATGTAAGTGGTAAGTATGTATTTAAGTTGTTAGCGCCTTATATTCACTTATTCACAAAGAACTGTACAGTACACATTACAATTCATTCATTTCTGCCACCTGGCGGATACGCGTAGAATTGCACCCAAAAAATCCGAAACCATTAAATTAATACAGATAAACAGCGGTAAACTGCGGATCAACCTGTCTGTGTGAGGGCAGCGTAGATGCGGGAATGCGCCGTGAATACCGCATGGAGTACAGCAGCGCACACGAAAATGGCACTGTGATGCCTTAAAATAACGGCTGCTGCATCTTTATGTCAGAGTTAATAAGCAATATAGGCCTACTGTATAACTCTGTTCAATTCTGCAAGGGTTTTGAGGAAAAAAAAGAAAATTTAAATACCTTTCCTACTTACATATAAAGGGACTACAATATAAATGCCGATTTATCGTTAATGAAGCATGTTCATTCCCTTCAATTTTAAATTATTCAATATGAGATATACAACATTCTTAACTATTGCTGGGCACTGACTTTTCCACCTTTTACTTGTTTATTTCCTGTTGCTTGTGCAGTTGAAAACAGCCTCAGTACAGTATATTGCGTTAAGAAAAAAACACAGCAATGCATACATTTATGTGGATTATTTAATAAAGTGCAACAGGAGTTATTAGGGCTCTATAGCATGGAAACCCCAATTAAATTTAAGGAGAGTTTCCATGTAATAGAACACTGAGTAGCAATATTGAAGTTTCATGAATAACCTAATTCTCTGATCATATCACATCTCTCATAATTTTGTGAGTTTTAGAAAAATAATAATTTAATAAGATGCTTTCAGCTTGTTCATTCTGTTATTCATTTCAAACAATTTTGAACATTGTACTTTTTTAAATACCAAGGGGACTGTATGTCCAGAGAATTCAGGTCATAGTAAAAATAAGCCTTTATTTGTTTTGTTTTTCTATTCATACTTCGCATTAAGTAGTTTGTAGAAATAAAGGTGCATTGTTGGCATCCTTTCAGAGTTATTTAGAGATCAGGACCTCTCTTGTAAGAATCACCCCATGAGTGCTGCAGTTAGACACCTGCTAGTTGCCTGCAGTGTCACTATCCAACTGTGATGTTAATGAGATGTACAAGAGCACTGCTTAGAGGAGTAAGAATTAGAGGGTGAAGAGTACATTTCTTCCTGGACCTCCTCTCATGCCTCCCGTGTACTTTAAGATATGATCTTTTGTAATACTTATTACAAATGTTAATTAAAGTTTTCCTTGGAATTGTGCTCTCCATTATTGGGTCAAATAAAAAGGGAGTTTAAGTTACAGGCATTAAAAAAGTAAAACATGTTCATACTGTATAAAGTCAAATAGTATCGCCATAATAAGTTAGAACTATTATATTACTTCTCATTTAATGTTCTGGTATTTTGTACAATAATGGCTTTTTAAATTTCTGAATTATTGTTGAATTATTTTCATTTCTTAAATTTGCTTCCTCAACTAAACTCCATTTTTAAATGTCTGTGTCAATCATTGATCTTTATAGTAGATTTTCCCCAAGAGTCCCCTATAATTAATCTTTCACATACACAAGAACTCCAATTCCTGTTTGAACTAAGTGGGGGGTATGATTGAATTTACTGTACTAAATGGTTTTATTGTTTTTTTTGAGAGGTTGATAGAAAGGACACCTTACAAGTAAAGTATACATATTGTATGCATGACCAGAGTTTAACCCACGTCTTTAAAAAGAGATTTTTAAACTCTTAAACTACAGTAACGATGGCAAAGTAAAGTAAAACATTTTGCCACTGGTTAAAGTTAGAGACTTTCATCCAGGCTTAACATGTACAGTAGTACACCACAGACTCCTGTATTAACTTTGACATTTAAGCATCTAGGGCCCTGAAATCTAATGAACAGTATCACAGATGAATCCTTTTTTTCTGATATGGGCATGATTTACCCCTATAGCAAGAAATGGTGAATAATAAATAAAATAGGCCAAAATAAAACAACATGACATTGCAAAATGAACATAATACGAATGCCAATAAAAAAATTGAATGGCACAGTGGGTACATCATGCCCATATAATATGGGCATGATTTAACACTATGCCAGTCAAAGGGCAACCTAAACAAAATAATCACAAACAAGAATCAATGCATTCAAAACAATCTCAAACTAAAAACAAATAAAGAAGTAAACTGAACAAAATTACCACCAATCAATTAATCAAATTCAAAATAAAGAATACAGTAGAATAAACTATTAAAACACCAAAACAAAACCATGAATAAATATCTAAATAAACTGCATTATTCAAAATCAAAAGTTAAAAAGAATCCAACATTAAAAAGCAAACACCAATCAAAATCCAGAAAGAAACTACTTAAAACACCAGAAAAAAATCATGAACACTACATCAATATGTAATATAAATAGCATACAAATTTAAAATCAAGGAAGTAATATACAGTGGCGACCAACTTTATTCTAACTCGGCTAGCTCCGCGAAATGACAGATTATCCCGGTTATCTGCGGTTTTGTGTCGTTTTCTCCCGGGGTGTATTGCGTTATTTTCGCGGCTGTGATTTAAGCATTTTATTCCCGCTGGCTGCAATACTGCAATGCCGTGTAAAAACTCATGGGGGCGTTTGCGAGCTGTTGTCTTTGAAGCCGAGAAATTCATGAATTGTAATGCAGTATTTACCGTATATATACAGTATATACTGTATAACAACAACCCCTATATCCCCTAACATACACATACATTACTGTATATGCACATCAATGATACTATAGGCCATCCCCTGGCGAGATGTGTTTGCAGCAGAGAGAGATCCGCTGCTCTCTCTGCGCAAACATCGGCACATTAAAAATGATTTAAAATACATTTTTATTCATAGTGTAGATGTGCAGGGGGTCTCCGGAGCTGAATCGCGTTGGTTTCAGGTCCGGGGACTCCCTGCTTCCCGAGATACAGCCCCCTTTATGAGGTGCCGGTATCCCTCTGCATTTAAAGGTCCCGATCATGTGACCGTGGCATGTAAACAAAGCAGAGGGATACCGGCACCCCCTAAAGGGGCCTGTATCTCGGGAAACAGGGGGTCCCCGGACCTAAAACCACAGCGGTTCCGCTACGGAGACCCTCTGCACATCTACAGTATAAATAAAACACATTATTAAATAAACACTCGTTCCTTACCTTTGCGGCTATGTGGTATGGTAACAAAGCAGCATGACTGTATTTTTAATAATATTGTACAGTGAGCAGGGGGTTCCCTGAGCCACAAATAAAAGCTCAGGGGACCCCCTGCCCCTGCACAATATTATTAAAAATACAGAAATGCTGCTTCATTACCATAGCTGATAGCCGCTAAGGCAATGAAGGGGTTAACCCACCGTGCCCGCTTTATTGTGGGTAGCGGGGGTGTGTGAAGGGGGTATTTGGCCCTTGGTGTGAGTTTAGGACTTGCGGGGGGGTTGCGGGTGCACTTAACCCCTTCACGACCGTAGTAGTTAATACCTCTACGGTCGTGAAGGGGTTAAGTGCACCCGCTACCCCCCGCAAGCCCTAAACAACCACCGTTGGGGCTAATACCCCCTTCACCCACCCCCGCTACCCACAATAAAAAAAATTCACACACAGCAGCAGCACAATTAATAAATAAATCTAAATAAATAAATAAATACATGAATATAAATAAATTTAAAATACATTTTTATTCATAGTGTAGATGTGCAGAGGGTCTCCGGAGCTGAACCGCTTTGGTTTTAGGTCTGGGGACCCCCTGCTTCCCGAGATACAGGCCTCTTTATGGGGTTGTTGTTATACAGTATATATATATATATATATATATATATATATATATATATATATATATATATATATATATATATATATATATACACATACAGTATATATATATATATATATATATATATATATATATACACATACAGTATATATATATATATATATATATATATATATATATATATATATATATATATATATATATATATATATATATATATATATATACTGCATTACAATTCATGAATTTATGTCATCTGGCGGACACGCGAAGCATTGCAGCCTAGTAAATCCTGAACCATTATCAATTAACACATCAACCGCGCGTCAGCCGGGCATGACCCCTGGCTGGGAACGCGGCATGCTCCGGGTGAACATCGTCGCATTCCAGGAACAAGCCAGGGACAAACCGGTGATTTGTTAGAATAAAGTCTGCAGCAACAGTACATTTAAAATACATACAAGCAAGCATTTGCCAGAAAAGCCATTGCTTCTTACTGTTTGTATGTATGTATGTATGTATGTATGTATGTATGTATATATGTATGTATGTATTTATGTATGTATGTATGTATGTATGTATGTATGTAGGTACAGTGGCGGCAGCTTTTATTTGAAGTAATGCCAGCGGCATGCCGGGATCTACTCCGGCTGCCGCCAGTCAAAACAGCGCGCCACCGTGTTTCCCCCATGCACCCCCCCTCAACTTTGCGCGCAATTTGCCCCCCCTTCCCGATTGCGAACCCGGCTCCTGCTCTGCCCCTCTGCTTCCCCGCACCCCCGCTTACCTTACTTTAATCTCCAGGGGTGTCGGGGAAGCCGGGGAAGCCGGGCGCGCACGTGACTGTGATGTCACAGTGCGCCGCATCTCCATGCTGCGCACACGCACCCGGCCAGCGGCATTGCTTCAAATAAAAGCTGCCGCCACTGTATGTATGTATGTATGTGTGTGTATGTATATATGTATATATATATATATATATATATATATATATATATATATATGTATATGTGTATGTATTTATTGCCCTAAAGGGCAATACATATAAACATTTGGAATGAAAGTGTAAAAAAAAATGCAATCTCAAAAAAAAACAATAAAAAAAACCTATAAATGAAAAATAACATACATTCAATATTTTTCCTTAATATAAGATCTCTTCACCTTCCGATTCCCGTGGTCACTGCAAGCTCTCGAACCAATCCACGATCCCAAACAGCAAGGAGACTCAGGTTAAAAAACTTGGGCATACCATAACTTAGAAATATACAACATGATCTAACTTACACAATCTTAAACAAAATAAAATAAAATAAAAATAAGTGTACATATACATATGAAATACAATAGGGATAAGCCCCAAAATGCTAAAATGGGCAAAACTGGCTAAAAATACTGTACAATGATATTATAATACACGATATGACAAAGCTTTATACATAATAGTCGAAAGTAATACGAACAAATACATCAAATTAAAAACAACACAAATAATCATAAAACTAAAAATAACAAAAAGGGACCTCCATTTGGGTGGAAAGGCCCAAGGTGACCAAATAGGTCAGACAACTAGTCAAAAAAACCTACAGTGAGAAAGAAAAAAGTGTTAAATGAAGAAACACAATAAAAATGCAGATGTGCGGACAACCTCGTTAAAATAATATAAAATACAGGTTACAACCATAACCAGGGAAAGGTAAGTGACTGGGGGACTGATGGATAGTCCATAAGGTGGAAGAACATTCCATCAAGTCCATCTATATGAAGGCCCCAATATCCAAGTCTACATTAAGTCCATGGGGTGTCAACGTTTTTAACTGGTAGATCCAGAACGTCTCTCTTTGACAGAGACGTCTAAGTTTGTCGCCCCCTCTCCAGTTCTCCGCCACTGCCTCTATCCCCCGGTATATAAATCCTGAGGGGTCACCCCCATGTACAATACTAAAGTGCTTGGAGACACTATGGGTGGCAAGGCCTCTGCGAATGTTGCCTATGTGCTCCAGTATGTGGACCCTCAGGCTCCGTGAAGTCTGGCCCACATACTGGAGACCACATGGGCATTCCAGGAGAAAAACAATGAAAGTCATACAACAATCTATAAAATGATCAGTCTGACATTGATGACGCCGATGCCTCAGCGAAACGCGTAGCTCTTCCTAGTTGGCCGTTTTTGACCCGTGGAGGCTTCCGTAGAAGTTGCAAGCAGCCGCACAAAACCACCACACTTCCTTGTTCTCTGGACGCGGCGGCAAGGCCTTTCGGTGCAGGGCTTATGTCTCCTCTACGGGTGCTGACCTGGGAGTTTTGTACATGTGATTGCTTTGTTTATCTACACCAATAAATGTGTTGATTTGTGTTTAATACACCTGCCTCATTATCTCTGTACCACACCACGTGGGAGCCACTGGGAAGCATGGCACAGTGAGGATTTCACCTGATAGAAAATTGACTGCCAGCAACAATTGTTCCCTGCTGTTCAGATCGCTGTAAGGGGGTTGGATTATTACAGATACCTCTCGTGTTTTCTGTACTTGCACTTGGCCGTGTGAGTATTGTGGATTATACATTTATATATCCCTCCCCCCATGTTGTTCCCAGCCTCCTTTACATTGGAGGGGTTGATGTGCGAGTTCTATTCTAGACCTCTGACCGTTTTCTAACACCTTGCTCTCCCCTTTTCTTGTTTTATCTCCTATGTCAAGGGTCTTGGATAGTATCTATTGGGGTTGAAGCAGAAGGGATCCTCATCCATATAGGTTCCCCCTTTATACTTTATAGGGGTACCTATCACCGATTGTTGGTAATATTCATTGTTATCATTTTATATGAGTCACGTTGTTGGATCTGATTTTATAGTTAGCGCCTAGGTTTTATTGCCTCACTTTCGTTTAGAGAGTTGGGTGTTTCATAAAGCCATGTTTCTGAAGGATAATCTGGGTGATGGAATTTCGATATGAGTAGGTTATTGTAAGAATCAATAGATATAATACTGTGTGACTTAGTGGCTGTAAGAAATAACATAATTCTGCAGTAGTTATAATCTGTGTGGATTCTCTGTGTGAGAAATACTGTGTGAAATCAATTCTCTGTGTGAGAAATTGTCAATTCTCTGTGTGAGAAATACTGTGTGAAGTCAATTCTCTGTGTGAGAAATAGTCAATTTCTATGGGAGAAATACTGTGTGAAGTCAATTCTCTGTGTGAGAAATATTATGTGAAGTCAATTTTCTGTGTGAGAAAGAGAAACAAAACTGTGTGACAATATCCATTTGCAGCAGTTATAATTTGTGTGATATTGAGTGTAAAAGTTAAAGTCCTGTGTGAAAAAACAGTTCTATGTGAAAAAGTTAAAATGGGTCAAAAGAATTCTGTTGAGGAAAAGGAGGGTGCAGGGAAAGAAAAATTAACTCCAAATTCTATTAATTGCAAGGAAAATGAGAGACGGAACCTAAAAATCAATACAGCTCTCTCATCTGTAGCCCACAACTGCTGAAGCGGTCCCCACCCCTCCCTTCTTCACAGGAATTTACACAGAAGTTTACGTAAATAGATTACAAGATAGGGACCAAAGAAGGAAAAGAAAGTGTTATAAGTGTGTTAGAAAGTGAGGATATTTTGTCAGAAATGGCAAAGCCTCCAAAAGAGATGCAGGCATTGGCTGGAAAAAGGTATGGAGTAAATAAGTAGAAATTACAATTTTCCCAATCTAAAGTTAAGATATGCAACCCAAATTTCTAATAATTTCACAGTCCATCTGTGACCTCATTATTCTCAACAGAAAGTATTTTCTTTGCCTAAAAGAATTCAGGATAGTCAAATCTGATCGGTGAACACGCCTGGGTACAGGTTCAAAAGTTGGGGAAATCAGTTTTTCCTTTAAAAGTTTGTCACGGTGGACACATAACTTATCAACACATTTATATTTTTGAATACTCGAAGAAACACAACAAGGAGCAAAATAAATTGTGATTTATTCCCTGGGTTGACAAACACATGACATCTGCCGAATACACTTAAAACAACACTTACTGGGATAAGGGAACAAAATAGATTGTCCTTTGCATGCAAGCGCAAGAAATGCAGTCTTGGTTTAAAGGTCCCGTGGGTAGATCGCAACTTGCCGACCTAATAACTCAGCCACCTCAAAGAATTTCGTAGAGATTCGTTAGAATTCGTTCAGGACTCACCAGGGCTAACGAATTCCGAAGTTTAGGGTAAATCCTTAGTTACGTTGTTATTAACCCCTTTCCTTCTGGAACGGCTGCCGCAATGCAGGAACAAAGTCTTGCGTAAAGCGTAGTCACATCATGGATCATAGGAATCACACCGGGGCAGCTCGGTAGGCACAGTTATAGGCGATTCTTGGCTACAGTACCTTTCACATTAGCACCCAATACTCGTTATGAGAATATTTAACCCACCAATTGCTGCGTTGCCCGCAGTTTGCAAAACCGGGCAAAAGGACTTCCCGGTATGCAAAGCGCATGTGTTGGCTTGACACCTCGGCAACTTACACCCCCTTGCTGGTGCCTCTTAGTCTGAGGTTTTGCCCAAAGGTGTCAATGGTCCAGGGATTTGCCACTTCTCAGGAGTCCGGCCATGCATATATTATTGTGCTCTGTGGTCTTTCATCCCTGGCACTTCTATAGACTGAGGGTCAGCGGCTCACCGGAATTCCCTTGAAATGCCAGGGAGGGAATACCTTCAGCTTATTCACCCCTGACGCATTTACATGCCAGAGGATTTCTCCCAAGCTTATAGAAACAGTTCCTGCCCATACAGTTTAAATACACAGTTTACACACTTTAATAAAACATTATGTTCTGGGTGTATTTTTACTGTAATTCTTTCATGAAAGGTTATGTTGTGTTTTATTACATGTGCACACCAAAAACCAGGGTGCTGGGTGCTTCTGTTCTCGAGTTAACTTTCCTAATTGAAATGGCGGCTTTGTGGAACCAAGTTCACCGAATTCTCTAGTCAATTGACACAGTTCCCAGGTCAATTGACCGGCCGCCTTTCAAGTTAGAAAGTTAACCAAGGAACGGATACATTCTATCGGTAAACCTAACCGCAAACCACTTATCCAATTGACTTGTGGTTACAGGTCAAACTCATAGAAAATGGATACCCATTCTTTTCACAGACTGCTTAACCGCAGCCACGCTTCTTCAATCAGTGCTTACTGTGGTGCTCACTACTCCCATTTTGTATCTCCACAGAATATAGCAGGCAATACATTTTGTTTTAATAAAGCAGGCAGTGAATGGCCTGCAAATGGGGGGGGAGGGGGGTAAAAAGGTTAGTACGGGGCAAACACAGCAATGCATGGCAAATAAGTTTAACCCCTTAATTCCCAATGCGAGGGGAGGATGACCAGCCGGGTATAACACCTTTATTTAGGCCTGATCACTTCCATACTCGTCACATCTCCCCCACTCAAAACAGAGGGGCTGCCCTGACCACCTTGTCCGGTGGCTGGGCTGCCCTGCCAGCTCTTGAAGTCAGTATGTACTGAGGGTTGACCTGGCAGGAAAGGCCATCCGCATTGCCATGCTCACTTCCTTTCTTGTGCTGGATGTTAAAGTCAAACTCCTGTAAGGCAAGACTCAGAGCCTGATGAAGTTATGGCAACGGCTAAACATGTTGCTCATACACTGAATAAGTTTGTCCCATTGAAGCCTACATTGCTGACCGAGTGTGCTGTGTTAAATGATCTGCTGCATGATCCTGTATTCCGGATTCGGCGTCTAGGATCCTATATGCTGCATTGCACACGGTCAGTGGTGTTGCTGATTTGGGCTGTTGTACATGTGAGTTTTTATGTTATACAGTATATGTGTGAATAAATGCACTTTTATCCACTATTGAACACATCTCATATACATCTCTCTTTGGGATCATGTGGGTGTGAGCTGTGTCTGGCAGCTGGAGGAATATCATTACTGAAGAGATAGAGATCTCTGGATCTACTTTAAAGGAACAGAAACCCCTCATTGTGTATGTACTTACACATGCCTGTGTGAGTATTGTGATATTATTAGCATTATTCACTGTAAACCTCCCCTGTCTGATCTCCCTGCTATATTGCAAAAGTATTTCGTCTAATCTTTTGCTCCCTACACAGTGTGTATATGTTATTGGGAGGATCTGAGGACCATCTGGACAAGGATTTCCATAGAAATGTCAAAAGCAAAGACAAGTAAAGACAAAGACAAGACAAGATAAAGACAAGTAAAGACAAATAAAGACACCTATGTTGTGTATTTACTTACACATGGCCGTGTGAGTAGTAAGATCATATATTTGTGCAATTTTCTCTACCTCCAGTGGTCGAGATTGCATATATAGTCATATTTATTATTATTGACTATCTAATCACTTGCTCCCCTTTTTATGTGTTTTTCTCCATCTGCTTCTCCATCTTCTCCATCCGTTGATCCATATTTACCATGGTCTCTAAAAGAAGATCAATCTTTACAAGCATAGAGTTCTCAGGGATATCAACACTTAACCCATTCAGCATGCGGTCTAACGAGCTGGATCTTGTGCATGGGTTGCTGTGGACACATGAGTGGATGGGTGCTGGAGTGAAGAAAAGTGGCAGCGTGGAGTGCAGGAGAAGGTGTCCTGGAGGTTCCCTGGAGAGAAGCGGCAGCGTCGTCGAGGAGTGCAGGAGAAGGTGAAATGTGGGTTCCCGGGAGAGTAGCGGCAGCGTAGAGTGCAGAAGAAGGTGTCCTGGGGGTTCCCTGGAGAGAAGCGGCAGCATAGTCTAGGAGTGCAGGAGAAGGTGAAATGTGCGTTCCCGGGAGAGCAGCGGCAGCATCGTCGAGGAGTGCAGGAGAAGGTGAAATGTGGGTTCCCGGGAGTGCAGCGGCAGCTTCGATGGGTGGCTCCCATATGTTTTGCTTTAATGATATACTGTATCAGCCAATTTCTTCTTGACATAATAAGGCTTCTTAAAAGCCTTAGCCTTTGGAGTCGTCAGAAAGTTTTCTTTATTAGCCTTTCGCTTTGGCCTTGGCTTGGAAACGGCTTCCGCCTATCGCTTTTTGGGCACGGCAGAAGGAAGTAGATTCCTGCGTCCGTAGAATCAGGGTTGATCCATGGAAGCAGATGGCACAATGCAGTATCTGGACAAGGGCAAGTTCAGATACAGATCATCGAGTGGTAGGCTATGCAATGTGTGTCACCTTTTATGCATGGCAATGAGGTGAAGGTGTTAAAAGTGGGCGTACTCTAATGTGACTCATTAAAGTATAAATACACTATCCATTTTGTGGATTCACTACACATTGAATACACATCGACTAAACATCGAATATACATTCTTGTGCTTGTATTTCTTTCTACACGCAGCGATGCCTGTTAAAAAGATTTCTAAGGATCTCAGCATGAGAATAAAGGATATGTACACGAGAGGACAACGAATTTCAGATATTCAGCGCTGGTTAAGTACGTCTGGCCTCGTTGTACCAGCAGCCACCGTGAGCTATCATGCCCAAAGTAAGACCAAAAAAGTCAAGAGGATAGCAACGGTAACTACCGCGTAAGTAAAGTATTTTGAATATGTTTCTTTACCGTGCAGTACTGCAATAGCACTTTTATTGGTTAGATGGCTTATTGTTTTTAACAGAACCATTTTCCTAGCAATTATTAGATATACTGTACTGTACAATTTGTTTTTGTGTTGCACCTCCTTCCTCAATTATCATAATGACATTCTTACTTTCTTATAATCAATTCTATTTCTACAGTATTTGCACCTCTTTCCTTAATTATCACTCACTTCATCACAGTATGACACACACACATAAAGTGCAGTAATATTATATTATAATTGTTATCGCTGTATATTTATATAACTATATTATATATCTATCTATTATTATTGTTATCGCTGTATATTTATATAACTATATTACTGTATATATATATATATATATATATATATATATATATATATATATATATATATATATATATATATATATATAACTATATTACTGTATATATATATATATATATATATATATATATATATATATATATATATATATATATATATATAACTATATTACTGTATATATATATATATATATATATATATATATATATATATATATATATATATATATATATATATATATATATATATATATCTATATATATAGTCCAAACGAAGTCAGTCAGCACACTGAAATGAGGCAAAGGGCATATGCTAGTCCCAGTCCCAAAGAGCTACACACAACATGAGAACCAATCCAAAAACAAGTAAAGAGACAGCAAACTGCACGGGGTTAATCCAAAAAAGTTGTATTCAAAACATAGGTCTCCATGTGGGACCGAAACTTCGGCTTACGTGTATCTATGTTTTGAATAAAACTTTTTTGGATTAACCCCGTGCAGTTTGCTGTCTCTTTACTGGTATTTGGATTGGTTCTAATGTTGTGTGTATATATATATAAATATATATATATATATATATATATATATATATATATATATATATATATATATATATATATATATATATATATATTGTGACTCAGTAAGCTGGAATGGAGGATGTGTGTACTTTCCAGCACTAAACCAGTTAACCTACAGTTGGAGATCAGCATACACCTGCAGCCTAATTTAGCAGGAGGCCTGAGAGACTGCAGGTTTAAAAAACAGGAAGTTGGTAACAGAAGGTGAGCTTGTTTTTCCACAGGAAGGTGGAGAGAACTCTCCCGGCTAGGAAGCCGTAGCTGCTGCAGCTGCACTGGTCCCCCAGTCCTGCGAGGAGCTTTGCTGCTGGGACCAGCTGGGACCCCAACCCAGGGTAAAGATAAAGATACAGATTGCTGTGAGGCTGGACACAGCTTGCTCCCCGGAACCGTGTTCCTGTTTGTGTTGGAGCTGCATTACAGATAAGACTTTATTATTATGCTTATTGGTTATCCTTTGTGTAGCATATGTTTTGGGCATGACCAGATTAGCTGGCTGTCCTGTTTGTAAGGGCTCAAGAAGTGAGTAAGTTTCCCTAACGGGACTAGGCTTTAATTTCTAGAAAAAGATTTTAAAGGAACAGTGCATCCGTACTTTATTTTGGTTGTGGCTAATAAACCACTATAGTTAAATGTTTCCAACCGTGTCTAGCGTCTTACTGACCCCGCCGCGAGACTGTCCTGCCACAATTTATAAAAAAATAAATGTAAATACAACTGTATGCTCATCTGCATGTCTTAGGCAGGTATGCAACCCCGCCTTTCCCCATTATCACCCAGCACACAGCACTTCCACTGCAGCAAGGGATTCTGGGAAATGACATGCAAATGAGCACACAGTGCAACTTTTTGCTTCAATAACCATTTTTAACATGGTTCCCTATAGGCTTAAGCTTGCTGCATGTTCACAGCTTTGAGCACAGCCAGGGTTAAGGTGCATACCCAGAAAACCACCCACAGACAGCTGTTTCGACCTTAATGGGTCTCATCAGTGTGGGGTTGATTAACTGGGTATGCAAAGAAGCTAAAGGATGGGCCAAACATAAAACTGAGTTAAGTTATGGTGAGTAAAAAAAGTGACAAAAACCCTCCACAGCAAAGCAAATATGTAAATGTAAATACAACTGTACTGCTGCGGCCGAGTTTATTCGAGCATTTGCCCGTTCTCGGCCGCAGCAGTAACCTGGCGCGCGCCGAAGGGTGCCGGGCACGCGCCGAAGCAGCGGAGGAGCGCCCTCCGATCGGGGCTTTCTCCCTCCCGCTGCTGGGTCCGCCGGGTCCCCCAGAACCCCCTGCCGCCGTCCCCCACATCGCGGGACACCAGGGCTCCCTCGGGGAGCCCTGGACGCGCGTGCAGGGGGCGCAGGCTCCCGATGACGTGTGACCGCGTGTCGATGACGCGCGGCATGCCGAGGGAGTGCGGCTAGCACGCCGGGGCATCCCCCGGCTTGCGGTGCTAGCCGTGCTTCAATAAAACGTGTCGCCAGTGTATGCTCATCTGCATGTCTTAGGCAGGTCTGCAACCCCGCCTTTCCCCATTATCACCCAGCACACAGAACTTCCACTGCAGCAAGGGATTCTGGGAAATGACATGCAAATGAGCACACAGTGCCACTTTTATATATATATTATTTATATCGCTGTATATTTATATAACTACAGTATACAGTATTAAATATATTTAGCCATACTGTAGGCCTGCAAATAAATGATGTACTGTACTTGTGGCCTACTGTGACGTATTGTTGTTTTTCCTTTACACTGTAGGGAGACAACTCTTCTGGTTGACCAAATAAGTGAAGAGAATGATGAGAAGAGGGTCAAAAACACTCTGCAAAATCTCACAGTATATCCGTTTCAGACACCAGCATCAAGAAGATGAGATGTAGAATTGTATGGAAATTTGAACGTGTGAGGTTAGTACTGGACAGTACAGGAGGTAAAAGTGTGGTTTAAGAAACTGTACTGTATCTATAAAATTATTCATTGTCATTACAGAGCGTACCCTATGATAAGGGACATCAACAAGATCAAGAGAGTGGTCCAGGCTCAGGCACGGATCGACAGTGGCAAAACTTTTTAGGATTGCATCTTTACTGACGAGTCTAATGTATCGCCAGAAAGATTTGTCACCTTTGCATTCCACAAATAAGGAGGCATATCTATGAAGCCACGTCCACGTCCAACACACCCAATGAAGATGCATGTGTGGGGTGCCATCTCTAGGTGTGGACCAGGATGCATCGTCATCTTTGATTGTAAAATAATGCACAAAGTCACATGCTGTAGCCTTATGCACTGTACTGTACTACTGCATTATTTTGAGCACTTTTCTTTTCTTGTTACAGGAATCATGAATAAAGTTTTTTTCAAGAGAAAATAGTACCTGAGATTGTGGAATACATCACACGTGATTTCCCAGATGGTCACCGTTTCTACCAGGACAACGATCCCAAACACACCGCGTTAACATGCACATATTCTTGAGCGCGGTATCAACTAGGTGAAGACGCCAGCGGAGTAAGTACGGTAACAGTGTCTCATTTTTTCCCACTGTTTTTCTGTGTATCTCTTTAACTAATTCTCATTTTTTTCCCCTCCAATGACAGATTGCCAGACTTCAATCCTATCGAAATGGTCTGGCATAGCTGAAAGATCACATCCGAAAGTGGTGAAACCCCCAAAAATGGATGAGTTGGCGAATGGCATACTGAGTTTTTGGAACAATGTTCTCACCGTCGAACGATGTGATAAATATATGAACCATATTGCGACTGTGTTGCCCATTGTGATAGAGCGTAATAGGCATGCATCAGGATGGTAGTATGGTACAGTACTGTACTGTAGTATGGTAAGTACAGGCACACCAAGTACAGTATGATACAGGTAAGTATGGCATAGATTATTTTACAGTATACAGTATGCACTTAACTGCACTAATTTTTTCTTTTCAGAGAGAGCTGCACTAGCAATCTTGTTACAGAGTATTTTACAGTAGTTATACAGTAGTTATAATGTATAATGAGTTCCAGTATACAGTAGTTTGATAGTAGTAACTGCATAGTCCAATATAGAGTAGTATACTGTACACAATGGCATTATATGGACTTAACTGCAATAATTTTTTCTTTCCTTTTCCGAGAGATCAGCACTAAAAAAGGACGGGTGGGGGGAGGGAGGTATCATGTGTTCATTTTGTGAACTGTGTGTATAGTGTATCTACAGTCATGATTTACACAACCCCCCCTCTTTCAATGAACTACAGAATGGAATGTGGCCATGACGAAGAAGAGAAAGACTAAAAATTTGTATTACTGTTTTTATTATTATAAATTTGCATAATTCATGATTATTTGTATTTTTCATTCTTCCATGATTATCCACCGGCCCTTAATTTTCAACTGACAGAAGAACTACAGTACGTGTACAAAGAAGGTTAATGTATTTTTTATTCCTGATAAAATAAAATAAATACATAATCATTGTAACACCCCCCCCCCCTTTGAAGGGCCAAGAAGGACTAATCAGATTAACATATTTAATTTGAGAAGGGATTATCACACGTGCGCATGCGTTACCATAAACAAAGCCTCAAAGATTTTAAACAATGGCTTCGATGTTTGGGGGCTGGATGGATGAGTCACTCTCATGGTTTGTATGAGGTGTCAATAAGAAGTTGAAATACTTGAGCCTTGTGTGTGTGCGGGGGTGAGGGGGGGAAAGCTATATGATGGATTACCGGTAGTCCAAATAAATATTTTCAACAGGTCATCATAATGTTTTGATCCCCACACCCCCAAATAAAAATCACAGTATGCCACCCATGTCATAAAGCATGTGCATGACTAGTGTAGAATTAAAAAGCTACAGTACTGATTGATGATCAGAATATCGAGAATTGTTATGCAGGCACAGCACATGTCGAGAAACAGAAAAAAATAGCAAAAAAAAACCCCTACTTTTTTTCAGACTTGAACTTCTAATTGAATGGGAAGTTATACACGCATGCGCAGGAATGTGATTATAGGTTCGGGAAGATTAAAGCCAGAAAGTCATTCATTACAAGGAATGGTGTCGGAGAGGTGTACTGTAGATAAGATGTTTATATACCTTGTGTGTGTGTGGTGGCGATGGGGAGAGCGCTGTATGATGGATTATCAGTTCAAATAAATATTTTCAAAACGTCATCATAATTTTTAATGTGCCGAAATGTGATACTGTAACACGCCTATGCGTTTCAACAATGTTCAAATGAGACATACTGTACAGTAAACGCATGCGCATAAATAAACAGTATGAAAAGAAGTAAAAGTATTGATTACTAAATAATACATATACTGTAGAAATGTGATAATTTTATATTCGAAGAAGACGCGACGTTATATTTTTGTAATACTGTATAAATCTTCAAATTTACAATTACTGCGCGAGCACACACACAGACTTGCAGAAAATGTACGGCTGTACTGTAGGTTGAATTGCTATTAGACTTTTAAGACAACAGCTCGCGAACGCCCACCTGAGTTTTTAGACGGTATTGCAGTATTGCAGACAGCGCTGTTTGTCTGAAAATAAATAAATTACAATTTATTTTACTAATTTGTATGCTCAGTCCAGAATCCCGGTATTAATGTGTGCATAAGTCTTGGTCTCCCATGACAAGCAGCTCTCTCTCTCTTTTTCGTTTGTCTTTTTTTCTGATGTGAAGACAAGCTGCTGCTTGGCCTCTCACCTGTGCTTCTGAGTGAAAGAGCTATTCACACAGAGAAGCTTGGGGAAGGAAAGGCCTAGCCCGCCCGTGTGTGATATGATGTACCGAGACACACTCCCAAGACACATCATATCACACACATTCTATATATACATCATTGTTTTGCATGCTCGGCTATTCTTACATTAGATATCAATTGTTTTACACATATTGTTCCTATTGTTATGTGCATTTTCTTTATAATATCAAGATTCATAATCTTGACATGTTATTAGGCCTTAATGTATATCAGCGTAATGTTAAATTGACAATATTGTCATTATGTGACTATATATATATATATATATATATATATGGAAAAAAGAACTAAAAAGAAACAGGCGCACACCTAGTGCATTACCTCAATAAAAATGTATTGGATGAACATGAAATCTAACAAATGGCCACTCACAAGGATACAGCAAATAAAAGCATGTATGAGATAGGCTCTCATGTGCCTTGCAGCTCAATCACCAGCGTCCGTCCGCAATCAGTGGCGTTGTCACGTGGATCAGCCTCGCGAACCGGAAGAGGCGTGGCTAGAGTCCGGCCGCCATTTGCCCACAAACACTGATGCAGGTTGACTGAGAACTCTTGGCTCCCGTGTGCTGCTCTCCCGGCTTGCTACCTTGTACTATTATACATCTGGGGTGCCTGTTTCCCGGAGGGACCGATTTGGTGGAGCACTGAAGGTGAAACACCCCTCTTCCGGTTCCGGTTCGCGAGGCTGATCCACGTGACAACGCCACTGATTGCGGACGGACGCTGGTGATTGAGCTGCAAGGCACATGAGAGCCTATCTCATACATGCTTTTATTTGCTGTATCCTTGTGAGTGGCCATTTGTTAGATTTCATGTTCATCCAATACATTTTTATTGTGGTAATGCACTAGGTGTGCGCCTGTTTCTTTTTTGTTCTTTTTTCCAGATATCACTAGGGACTGGTGATCCCTTTGAAACGGGCTGCAAGAAACCAAGGACATTTCCACTGGAACAGGACTTTATGTATTGAAGGTTTTTTATTATATATTTTTATCTTTTGACAATTTTTTTTATATATTTTTTATTAATAAATACATTTTTTAGATTTTTTATATTTTTTCCTTTAGGGTTTTTTGTCAGGAGATTGCATTGCCATTTGTTTATTTTAAAAGTTTGATCATAGTGTACTAGCCCTATCTAGCTGCCCCTTCAAGCCTATCCAATTAGCTATTGTCTCTCCCACTAGTAATTTATAATTAATATTTATAATTAACTGGTTATTTAGCGGCGCTACTTCATATTGTTTTTTTGTTATATATATATATATATATATATATATATTTTTTTTTCATTATTACATTCAATGTACTTCTCCAAAGGGTTATAACTACATATGTGCATTTTTGCATTTATCAATTGATGCTATTGAGGCTTCACATCACTTGTTCTTGTTTTTAATATTTTATTTTATATTTTTTGTGTATTTGTATTTTTATTTATATGTGCTACTTTTCCTTGGTCTAAACGCAGGCTAACATGTGTAAGGCAATTTTTTATTCCTTCCGTGGCTTTTCAACATGATTAGTTGATTGCCTACTACTGAGTCTGATTTCTTCCAACCAATAAACAGGAAGGGCTTGCCTACTTAAATACCTGCGTTGAGAGACTTTTCACTCTTTGATAAAGTCCCACGACGGGACGAAACGCGTCAGAGGTTCTCTTTGTGATGTGCAGCATTCAAATTCAATAAAGCTGATTTTATTTTTATTTTGGCTGAGTTCCGTTATGCAGTGACCGCCTACATTTCATCACCACTTTTGCTATCATCCGGCTGGAGCACGCAGGCAATCCTTTCTGCATTAGGAGCCGTGTCTCCCCTCCAGCGTGAAACACATGGTGCCGCCCCCTTGGAGTGTGAGTAGCGCCAGAGCGCATGACACGCTGGGTTAGTTCCAGAGAAGCTGTTCAGTTCCTGCGATGACATCATACACAAGCACAGTGTTTGCAGAGCTGGGACTGGCAGGACAGGATGGGCAGTGAAGACACCATGTCGGGTAAGGGCAGCAGGCTGTAGTATCCCGTGAGTACACGAGAGAGGCATCCACGGTTGCTTCTCTTCCTGTCTCTATCTATTCCCTGCTCACTAGCACCTCACCCAGGTTTTTAGTCTGTCTCCCGTCCTCTGTATAGACTTTCATCATTCAATTGTTTTATCTGCAGCAGGATTGCCATTCTATCATATTTGTCAGAAGTTGCACAATATCAACAAACAGTCATATGCATGTTGTAGAGCACCGGACACTGCAGGGTTCATTCTCCTTACTTCGTACCTGTGATGGTGAAGGGTTGACCAGACCAATAATAAAGGTATTATGTCTGGCTGGTTGCCCCTAAACCCTGTTGGAGATGAAGGGGTTAATTGTATGGTCACCGCAATGCCATGTTTTCCCTGAATATCAACTGTGATGTCCCCTGAGTCATACCGTGAAAATAGAGTGTCAGTTCTGCAGCTCAGAACCTAGCTGAAGTCCTGTTAATATGTACATTATGTGTAAAATGTGCCCACTAAGCAAGGGGTGCTCCTAGCGCTGTACAAAGAGTTAATTGAATAAGCGTGCATGTCGTGTGTGGCTACATTGAAGCCCTGAATCACTTCCTAAACCGCAAACCCTCCGGGAAAGCCTTAACCACAAACTCAAGTGGATAAGTGGCTTGTGGTCTAGTTGAATTGGCGGAGTGCAACAATGCATCCTGTGGTCTCGTTAACCAATTAAGGTCAATTGGAGAAGTGCTTCTGCGGTTATTGATCCCGGCAAGCAATGCTACATTGTTTGCCGTCTTCTGACTGCAGAACAATTATTAGTCAAACCGCAAACCCCATCAAAGAGCCTATTCAATTAAGGGGCTAACTTGTGTTAGGAGGGAGCTAGCACACTAATTTTTGGAATGCAAATAGCTACGGACTGATCATGCACATACATGTGGTTTTAATACCAGCCCCTCATATAGAAATCACAAATAAAAATAAACCTTGTTTTAGGTATTTTAAAATATGAAAACAGGAACCTTTTTCCTGTCAGCCCAGCACGTTAATCCATTAACATGCACATATGTTTGGGATAAATGAGCTGAGGGATTTCCAACGCCGTACTTCAAAGGGCACCATGCTGCGCTGGTGCCCCAATGTCTAGAGATGTCCGGAGTTGAAAGCCTCAGAGACCCTAAGTGTTAGGGTGATTGGGATACAGTAAAGTACCCTGTATCAGTATAAATTATGGGTTATTAAAAAATGGTAGCCGACACCCAGACTTACTGTCGCCAGGTAAGGGTTTGGGTCCCGTATGCTAAACAGCATAGGTGCCAAGTTAGCGCATGATCTTAGCAGACCAGGAAGCAACCTCTGCCAGGTTTATGAGCTGCTAGTAAGTATGGGATAGGCGAGAAAAGTTATTCCCATGGGGGGTTTGGCTGTACAAGTTAAGGATAGGAGACTTAAGCCTATTAGAATGCCTGCAGCCCGGTCTTAGTGAGATTCACCTAAGATTCAGCTAAGAAACATCTTAAGCTTCAACCAAGGTCCATTCTAGCATCAGCGGAGTTCCCGATTGTGAGGGGTTAATAACATTGTAACAAAAGAATTGCACCAATCTTCCAGAATATGTTTGAGCTAAGGATTCCCAAACGAATCCTATAAAGACTTAACGAAAAGTTTTCCTTCAGTGGAGATACAGGGGTTGCATTCCGCGCCCCTAGCCAAGGACTGTCGCACGGCTCTATTCGCGTACCACCCCGCTTCCATGCAGTGGTGCCTAGAGATTTTGTTTTCAAGTTATTCATTCAGTGGACATTAT
The DNA here is from genome assembly GCF_040206685.1 of Ascaphus truei. Classification (NCBI taxonomy): domain Eukaryota; kingdom Metazoa; phylum Chordata; class Amphibia; order Anura; family Ascaphidae; genus Ascaphus; species Ascaphus truei. The sequence goes on along the minus strand of NC_134484.1, from coordinate 211,002,243 downwards.
ATTTTGTTTCCCCATCCCAGTAAGTGTATATTGAGTGTAATTGTGAATAATTGTGTGTTTGTCTTAAAAGGAAATAAATTACAATTTATTTTACCCTCCTTGTTGTGCTCAATCCAAAATCCCGGTTTTAATGTGTTAAAGACTTGGTCTCCCGTGACAGTACCCAGGGACTGTAGGCAGCAAATATTGCAGGGAGCCCACTCCATTACACTAGCGGGGCATGAGGGGGTCACTCAGACGAGAACCCAGCTGTTGCAGCATTACTCCTGGCTGGAGCCATCAGGGGCAGGGGCAGATTTCTGCCGCCCCGATGATGCCAGCCAGAGGGTAAAGCAGGTGATTGTGTGCGGATACTCCTGAACTCGTTACTGGTAATGGGGAAGCTGTTTCAGAGATTAGCTCAGTTAGTGCCAGGTATCTTTGCTAGGATAGGTTTTCCTAGGGGGATTCTAGTTGAGCTGGGTCTTGGTTACATAGGCAGCAAGGAGAAGAAGTCAGGTCTAGGTTAGAACAGCATAGGGTTCTGTTCTCAGACCAGCTGGACAGGACACATAGTACAAATCCTGCTATGCTTTCTGGTGATCTGCGCCCTTTGTGTAAGTATCCCTACCGGGTAACTGCAGAGATGAAGGGCAGAATAGAGAGGGATCCAATTACCAGAAGCCTGTCCTGCGCTTTCGTGTATCAGCAATTAGAAAGTCAATGGAGCTATGTGGGAGGGAGCCCAGCGTGGCCACAGTGTTGACCGGTGTGGGGGGATGTATAATCCTTACCTCAACTGCCTCTCTGGTCTGGGACCAGCTCACCTCCGCTGCTCCTGCGTGCTGCCGTCTGTGGTTGTCAGGAAAGAGAAGAAACTTCGGCGCTACTGCGCATGACTGACTCAATGAAGCTCCCGGATGATCTTCAACCAACTTTATTAACACCACACACAAGGGCTACACCGCGATCTCCTCCTCTACGCGTTTCACCCTCTAGGATAGGGCTTCGTCTTGGACGAAGTTTCTTCTCTTTCCAGAATAGAGAGGGAGGCTAGGAAGAAGGCAGCCTTCATCACTCCGAATAGCCTCTGTGAGTTTTTAATTATGACATTCGGGTGAAGGATTGCCCTGGCTACCTTACAATGCCTGGTCAATAGGGTACTGGAGGGAGTGCAGAGTTATGTATGGGCATACCTGGAGGAGATAGCTGCATTTACACTGGCGACACACTTTATTCGAGCTCGGCTAGACTCACGAATTCGGGTATACCCGGGTGTATTGAGGTTTGTGACTGTTTACTGCCCGAGTGCATTGAGGTATTTTCCAAGCAGGGATTGAAGCATTTTATTCCCGCTGGCTGCAATACTGCACAGTATATATATATATATACTGCATTACAATTCATGAATTTATGCCATCTGGTAGACACGCGAAGCATTGCAGCCTATTAAATCCTAATCATTATCATTTAACAGATCAGCCGCCCGTCAGCCAGGCATGAACCCAGGCTGGGAAGGCAAACGCAACGGGGCTTGTCAGAGGTGAGGAGCGGCGCATTCCAGGTATCTGCCAGGTACATACTGGGTATTTGCTCGAATAAAGTGTGTCGGTGCAGTAGACAGACATGGGATTCACATCTTGTCCAGGTAGCAGCGGGGCTAGCAAGTATTAGGGAAGCAGGGCTTACCTTGAAACCCCCTAAGTTAGACCTGCACAACACGTGGCCTGCAGGCCACATGCGGCCCGCCGGCACTCACTGTGCGGCCCGCGGCGGCGGTGGCGACTTTCCCCCTCCTCCCTCCCCAAGTCTGATCTCCTCCCTCCCCCAAGCCTGCTCTCCCTCCTTTGAGACCACTCTCCCTCCCTCCCCTGAGCCTCCTCTCCCTCCCTCCCCCGAGCCCATTCTCCCTCCCTCCCCCAAGCCGAATCTCTCTCCCCTGAACCTGCTCTCCCGCCCCCGAGCCCGCTCTCCCTCCCTCCTCCGAGCCCACTCTCCCTCCCCGAGCTGAGCCCGCTCTCCCTCCCCGAGCTGAGCCCGCTCTCCCCCCCGAGCCGAGCCTAGCCCGCTCTCAAGACTGCACGCTTTAGCAGTGCGGCACTTCCGGTGCCCGCTGCTTGCGAGCGCGCGCAGTTCTGCCTGCTCTCCACCGTGATCTGAGGTGCAGGGGGTAATGTGAGGTGAGGAGGTGCAGGGGGTGATTTGAGGTGCAGGAGGATATGTGAGGTGCAGGGGGGGATGATGTGCAGGGGGGGTGATGTGCAGGTTGGGGGGTGATGTGCTGGGGGGGTGATGTGCAGGAGGGGTGATGTGCAGGTTGGGGGGTGATGTGCAGGGGGGTGATGTGCATGGGGGGGTGATGTGCAGGGGGGGATGATGTGCAGGGGGGTGATGTGCAAGGGCGGGTGATGTGCATTGGGGGTGATGTGCAGGGGGGGTGATGTGCAGGGGGGTGATGTGCTGGGGGGGTGATGTGCAAGGGGGGGTGATGTGCAGGGGAGTGATGTGCAAGGGGGGTGATGTGCAGGGGGGGTGATGTGCAGGGGGGTGATGTGCAGGGGGGGTTATGTGAGGTGCAGGGGGGTGAGATGCGATGCAGGGGGGTGAGGTGAGGTGCAGGGGGGTGAGGTGCAGGGGGTGATGTGCAGGGGGAGTGATGTGCAGGGGGGGTGATGTGCAGGGGGTGATGTGCAGGGGGGTGATGTGCAGGGGGGGGTGATGTGCAAGGGGGGGTGATGTGCAGGTGGGGGTGATGTGCAGTGGGGGTGATGTGAGGTGCATGGGGTGTGAGATGTGATTCAGGGGGGTTAGGTGAGGTGCAGGGGGGTGAGGTGAGGTTCAGGGGGGTGAGGTGTGGGGGGAGGTGAGATGCAGGGGGAGTGGAATGTGTGTGGTCTGCAGGGGGTATTGTGTGTGATGTGGAGGGTGAGTATTGTGTGTGATGTGGAGGGTGAGTATTGTGTGGGATGTGGAGGGTGAGTATTGTGTGTGATGTGGATGGTGAGTATTGTGTGTGATGTGGAGGGTGAGTATTGTGTGTGATGTTGGTAGGGTGAGTATTGTGTATGATGTGGAGATTGAGTATTGTGTGTGATGTGGAGGGTGAGTATTGTGTATGGGTGAGGGGGAGAGATGGGGGTGTGAGAGATGGGGAGTCACAAACATTGATGATTTGGGGTGCAAAGGGAGATATATGAAGATGATGAGGAGTGCTGGGGGAGATATGAGGATGAAGATGATGAGGGGTGCTGGGGGGGATATGAGGATGAGGGGTGCTGGGGGAGATATGAGGATGTTGATGAGGGGTGCTGGGGAGGTATATATCAGGATGAGGATTGCTGGGGCAGATATGAGGATGATGAGGGGTGCTGGGAGAGATTGTGGGGTGCTGGAGATATGAGGATGATGATGAGGTGCTGGGGGAGAGATGATGATGATGATGATGATGATGATGATGATGATGATGATGATGATGATGATGATGATGATGATGATGATGATGATGATGATGATGATGATTTTACCCGTGCGGCCCAAATCTGTATTCCTTGGAGCAGTTCGACTCTTCTCACTTGACAATTTGTGCAGGCCTGCCCTAAGTGCTTATTAGGGATGGCTGAAGTGTTGCACCTAGAGCACAGGGTGGGTGGAGGGCACCTGACTTTCCTAGGCACAGCTGTCTACTGCAGACAGTTTTTCCCACAGCACAGTGCTGTGACTAAATCCCTGACCGACTTGAGTGAGAAGTGACCCACTGTACTGGTTGTCTGGTCTCCCGCCTGCAAAGTTGCTTGGCAGTCATTATTGACCTCACTGACCTGTGCTCTGATCCCAGCTGCACCAAATTTCTCTATAAAGTTTGGGTGCAGACAGACTTTGGCATCAGGACAGTGCTCAGCCCAGTAGGGGAGGGCAGTGGGCACCGCAAGGAAGATGAACTATGCCACAAGGACCGTCCTGTTGAACATTTAACCTCAACAGCTGTGCCACCTGTCAAACCACCAGATGGGGTGTTTGTACTAGTGCCTACACTTTGAGGAAACCAATTATTTTGTTTTACCCCATTCCAGTTAAAGTAATTTTGTGTTATCTTTTAAATTAAGCTGTGTGTGTTTCTCGTGTGAATAAATACAATTTATTTTATCTCACGTTTTGTCAATCAAAGGATCCAGGTATATTTTTGGAAGGTAAGCACTGGTCTCCCGTGACATAAGGATTCCCGAACGAATCCTGTAAGGACAGAACTAAAAGTTTCCTTTAATTAGAGAAACAGGGGTCGCATGCAGCGCACATAGCCAAGGACTGTCGCACAGCTCTATTTGCGCACAAACCCCGCTCCTGGGAATTGGTGCCTAGAGTCTCTATTTTCGTGAGGTTCGCTCCGTGGACATTTTATTTAATTTTGCCCTATCCCAGTAAGTGTTTATTCGTATTATTTTGTACTTCAAGCTGTGTGTGTTTCTTGTGTAAATAAACTACTATTTATTTTATCTAACGTTTTGTTCAATCAATGGATCCAGGTAATTTTTGTGTAAAAAGCACTGGTCTCCCGTGACACCGTCGCATAACTTGAAGTCTCTGCCAGGCTTCCTGAAGTATGTGCAAACCTTGCCAATAGGTGTGATGTTTTGTTCCCATGCCGTGATTGGTTGCACAGTGTAATGATTAGACTTGAGAGGTTTTAAAAGTCTGTGCAGCAAGTCAGGCGGTAGATTCAACATGCTGTAAAAAGATTCATCTGAGATTCTATCTAAGATCTTTCCTGTAACCAGAGTTAACATCGTAACTAAGTAAGTGTATTTTCATATTATTTTGTAAATTGAGCTGTGTATGTTCATTGTGTTTATAAATTACAATTTATTTGATCTCACGCTTTGTTCAATCAAAGGATCAGGTAATTAAGGTGTTAAAAAAATTGATCTCCCGTGACACTCTGACTCTGAATACGCTATTACGACTCACCGCCAGGATTCTTGCTGCAGCAGCTTCCAGGCAAGGTAAACAGGCATTGAGCGGTTAATGTATACCTGAAACCATACAAGGGGTCACAAGTATACAGAGGGGTCCCTAGTATAAAGAGATGTGCCCAGATACATGCCCAGGTACTCTGAAACCTGGTATAAGCGTTCAGGGGGGGCTCCAGCTATGTGATAAACTGTGTGATTTCTTGCAAGTAAAAGTTTGAGTTCTTTTTCTAAAGTGTGCCAAGTATGAGGCTAGTGAGTGAAGGTAATATATATACTCACTCCATTCCTGACACCAGAATAGGGACTTATACATCTTTGCCACACAGAAGACAGGACACAGTATATTTTATTAAAGAGTTATGTTTAATAGGTATATGTATTGGTAACCTGTAAATGACATTTGGGTTCCAAGTCATGGATTCCAAGAGACCACATGGCTACCAAGCTTGGTGCCTATGAGGGGTATTGCAGTTCTGCTTGAGTACCCGCATCCTAGGCTAATGCAGGGCTATCAAGCTACCATTTGCCAGAACCCAGACTCTGTGGAGCCTGGACAGCGAGTGGGATCATTATGCATAGAGGCAGAGGTGCCAGGTTGGCGCATGCCCCTTGGAAGACTGAGAAAAGGTACCCACCCATCTTTACCATACCAGCAAATCGGTGATTGGCTTGCAGGAGAATTCCCACGCTCTGGCTGTAGAGATTTGTGAATGGGACACTGAAACCCATAAGAAGCCTTGCAGCCAATGACAAGCGCTAATTCCAAGCGCCAAACCAACAGCGGCAAATTCAAAGACGCACTGTACTGAATAGACATGAGCCGGCTTCAAAGGTTTTGACTCAAGAATTCTTCTAAGTCCCACTGCTGAAGAACATAGGGGTCACGTCTGGCATTGCATGCCGAAATCAGTTCCAGGACTTTCGTGAGTACCTACCGGTCACCTACCGGTCATTGAAAAGAGTTTCTACAGAGGTCATTTTTGTGAATTTAGTTTAGAGGATAGATTTATTCATTAGACCCGTTCCCAGTAAGTGTGTTAACCCTGTAAATTGTGTTACATTGTGTGTATGTCTTTTCCTGAAACACAGATAAATTACAATTTATTTTACCTCCTTGCTTTGTTCAATCAATGATCTCAGTATAAAAAGGTGTTGATAAACGTGGTCTCCCGTGACAGGGATTTCCAAGTCCTGGGTTCTGAGAGACCAGCTGGCCACCAGGTATAGTGCCACTGTGTCTGCTCAGGTCCCAGACTTGAAAGTCTCAGGGATGCCAAGGTGTTAGAACAGGTGAGGTACTGGAGTAACACTCAAGTACCCCGGTCCTGGTATAACAAATGGCTATCCGGCCACCATTTTCCCCAGCCCCAGACTTTGAGTTGCCTGGCACAGTGGGGGGTTCAATTTGCTAAGAGGCAAAGGTGCCAGGGTGGTGCATGCCCTTTAGCAGAATTGAAATCGTTGCCTGCCCAGCTTCAGAGTACCGGCAAATCTGAGATAGGCTGACAGAGATATTCAATCCCGCTGATTGGTTGTAGTATTTTGTGAATGAGATGCGAAAACCTATAAGAAACCTATCAGTCAATCAGAACCTCAGATTCTAAGTGCCAAATGACCAGCGGCAAATTCAAGATGCCAAAAAGATGCTCTGAGAGAAATAGACACGAGCCAGCTTCAGAGATTTCAAAGCGAGAAAGGGGCCAAGTTCTGAAAACGTAACATAGCCGTCGTGGCTGGAACTGCATGCCGAATTGAGTTCCAGGACGTACAGCTGCTCCAGCCTTTATTCTAAAGCGGCGTACGATGAACCAATCTGAATACCGCGGCCGGACGCACTCTGTTTTCCAACCATTTGGCAATTGACCCTTTTTTCGAGCGGTTTTCTATCGTGCGCAAAAAATTGCATTTTAGCGTTGTCTGCAATACCATCTAGAAACTCAAGTGGGTGATCGCGAGCTGTTGTCTTAAAAGTCTAATAGCAATTCAACCGTACAATGCAGTACACAGTACAGCCGTACAGTAGATTTCTGCAAGTCTGTATGTACGCACAGTAATTGTAAATTTGAAGATTTATATTTGAAGCAGAGATTACTTTACAAGTTCATACTGTATACAGTAGTCTGAGGCTCCTTAGTCATACACATAAAAAAATATGAGGACACATACAGTACTGTATACAGGAAACTAAAGGGAAAAGAAGCACAGTATTACAAAAATATAACGTTGCGTGTTCTTCCGAATATAAAATATTTTTTACATTTGTAACCTTGTTGAAACACATATGCGTGTCATCACATTTCTATATGTATTATTTATTAATCAATACTTTTGCTAGGCTTGCTCTTCTTTTCCGTCTCTTTTTATTTTATGCGCATGCATGTATGTCTCATTGGAACCTTGTTGAAACACATATGCGTGTCATCACATTTAGGCGCATGCATGTATGACTCATTGGAACCTCTTTGAAACGCATATGCGTGTTATCACATTTATGCGCATGCGTGTCTGTCTCATTGGAACCTTGTTGAAACGCATATTCGTGTTATCACTTTTATGCGCATGCATGTATGTCTCATTGGAACCTTGTTGAAACGCATATGCGTATCATCCCATTTAGGCGCATGCATGTATGACTTCTCATTCAATTTGAATTTCAAGTCTGAAAAAAAACTTGTCATGTACTGTACATACTGTATGAGGTGGTTGCATACTGTGACTCATAAGAAACCCCCAAAATAAAAAGTTATAATCTTTTATTCTATACAGTATGTATTTATTCTACAGTATATGTACAGTATTATATATGTATTGTTTTAATACTGTTTTGATTTAATGCACATGCGTGTATGACTTCCCATTCAATTTGAATTTCAATTATGAATTTTTTTTTTCGTTTCTCAACATGGCTTGCATAAAATTTTTTGATATTCTGAGAATCAATCACTACTGTAGCTTTTTAATTCTACACTAGTAGTGGCATACCGTGATTTTTATTTGGGGGTGCGGGGCTCAAAACATTATGATGACCTGTTGAAAATATTTATTTGAACTAATAATCCAGCATACAGCGCTCTCCCCCTCCCCCCACTCACACACACAGAAGGCTAAAGTATTTCTACTTCTTATCGACAACTCTCCCAAACCATTCATTTGTATTTATTTGTTTTGGCGAGAATGACTCCTCCATCCACCCCCAAACCTCAAAGCCATTCTTTAAAATCTTTGAGGCTTTGTTTACGGTAACGCATGCGCACGTTTGATAATCCCTTCTCGAATGACTCCTCCACACACATACTGGTGAATAGAAATGTTTATCCACACCTTCCCAAATTTAATATGTTAATCTGATAAGCCCTTCTTGGCAACTAGTGTAGCCCATCCGTCACCACTTGACACGCAAAGCCTTCCTTGCAAACAAACCAACGTGAAAAGAAATGTTTATCCACACCTCTCTCCCCAGACAGAGCCATTCATCAAAAACTTGTGAGGCTTTGAGGCTTTGTTGAGCTGTGTTATCTCCCCCGTTCGCACACGCGCGATAACAGACATTTTTTTTTTTGGCATGGGATGAGTTTAACCGCTGGCCATAATATTTCTTTGAACCACTAATCCCGCACACTACGACTGCAGCACCTACTGTAGCCTACCCCCAACCACTTCACACACAAATTTCTCAAACAGTAGGCGAGCCAGACAAGTGCTATGAAATAAAGAAAAATAAGATAGTGCAAATTTGACAAATAAAGGTGATAAAGTTAAGTGATCTATAAGTATTCTACTCACAAGTGGAGCAGAATAATAGGCAGAATCCCACACAGTGGTAAGTTCTTCCGGTGGTAGTGAACATGAAACTTCAGGAGCTCAAATAGAAGAAAAGAACCAATAGTGCAGACTATAAACTGATGAAGCTGCCACTCAAGCGCAGCAAAACGCGTAGAGTTTTTGGACCATCTGAGGATCTGTAGAGGAGAGAGGAGAAGGAACCCGGAAGCAGTGTGCGTGTCAGCGTGGACGTCTAACCCAGGAAAAGGTGAAGTGACGTCGATCGAGACCGCGGATGCAGGGAGAAGCTACAGTGAGGTCGCGACCACTACAGACTGAGATGCCCTGTTTGTCTTAATGCCCGATTGATGCTGACATTTTTTTCTGTGCCGATAAATTTTGTTTATAGTCTGCACTACTGGTTCTTTTCTTCTATTTGAGCTCCTGAAGGTTCACTACCACCGGAAGAACTTACCACTGTGTGGGATTCTGCCTATTATTCTGCTCCACTTGTTAGTAGAATACTTACAGATCACTTAACTTTATCACCTTTATTTGTCAAATTTGCACTATGTTATTTTTCTTTATTTCATGGCACTTGTCTGGCTCCCCTACTGTTTGAGAAAATTGACTGTCAAGCTTAGGAAACAAGCTTTCAAGGGTAGTAGCAAGATTTTTGTTTTTATTCACTGTGTTTTTCACCTTTTATATTAGATTTTGTATTCACATTTATTCACTCAATTTATTCACCTCACTAGATAATTGTTTGAGCGCCATCCAGTGTTTTGTTTCTACACTTCACACACAAAGCCAAACTTTACCCAGAGCAATTAACCTGTGATAAGCCCTTCATGGAGAATACCCCACACATTCAAATTGAATTTCAAGTTCAAATTCAAATAAAACCTTTTTTAAGGACTGATTTAAATAAACCATAATCTGAATCATGTTTTTGAAAAGTTAATAATGTTTGCCATTCTTTCTTTTTCTTTGGGGGGTGGGGATGATTCTCGGGAAATTTAAAGGTACATTTTTTTTTATTTTATCAGGATAATCATTGAAAAATGAAAAATGCAAAGAATCATGAATAATACAAAATGTACAGTCTTATTTTCTTTGTCATGGCCGCATTGCATTCTGTTGTTCATTGAGAGAGGGTGGGTGTTGCAGGGTACATGCAACTACACACGCGGGTTTCTTGACAAGGCTTATTTATTTAGCCTTAAAAGATATACAGCACACAAAAACAAAAATAGCTTTTCATCAGCAAACAAAAAGAAAACTGGCTTTTTCTTCAGCAGACAAAACAAAACAGTTTCTCTTTAGCAGACAGTGTAAAAATCAGGCAGCTACCCTTTTCTATGCAGGAGACAGACAGTTCATAATTCATGTACTTTGATAACAGACCTTGTTTCAGTAATCTCTTCAGTAGCTTACTCCTCTCTCTTCAACAGCCAGCACCCATGTGTCTACAGCCTGGGGTTTTAACACACCTTGATTAGGCAGCTGGGATCCAACTAATTGTCCTGAGGTTCCCAGCTGAAGTTAACCTAGTCAATGCTGCATTGCAGACTAGACATAGGTTTTCCAGGCATATAGCTGGTGGCTTTTATTTACCCTGTCACAGTGGGTTTTGTGTAAATTATGACTGTTGATACACTATACACACAGTTCACTAATTTTACACATGATACCCCCCCACCCCCCGCCCGTACTTTTTTAGTGCAGCTCTCTTGGAAAAGAAAAGATAAAATGAGCGCAGTTAAGTGCATATAATGGCATTGTGTGCAGTATCACTACTCCATATTGGACTATGCAGTTACTACTGTCAAACTATACTGTATACTGGAACTCTATACTACATTATAACTATTGTATAACTACTGCACTTTATAACAAGATTTGTAGTGCAGCTCTCTCTGAAAAGAAAAAATTAGTGCAGTTAAGTGCATATAAATCAGTCTGTGCCATACTTACCTTTATCATACTTGGTGTACCTGTACTTACCATACTACAGTACTGTACTGTACCGTACTACTTTCCTGATGTCTGCCCATTACACTCTATCACAATGGGCAACATGGTCGCAATATGATCAATATATTTATTACATCTTTCTACGGTGAATACGTTGTTCCAAAAACTCATTATGCCATCCGCCAATTCATCTTTTTTGACGGTTTCACCACTTTTCAGGATATGATCCTTGAGTTGATGCCATACCAGTTCGATTGAATTGAAATCTGGTCATCTGGAATTGATGGGGAGAAAGAAGGATAATTAGTTAAAGAGATACACAGTAAGCAGTGTAAAAAATGAGAAACGGTTACCATACATACTCCGCTGGCGTCTTAACCCAATTGATACCGCTGGCAAGCAGATGCGCAGATGACGCTGTTAATATATATTTCAGTATCCATTTTGTCTCCCCTTAACCCAGTTTTACTTTTAAAATGTGTACTGCTTTAAAATGTGATCATGTGCTCTGGCAAGTCTTCTAGAACTTTTAGCCTTGAAGATAAGAGAAGAATGTTAGCTTGTTAGCTTTGTACTTTATAAACAAAGTCTTTCTCCCTCACACTCCCACATACTCCCTTTTTCTTCCCCTCACTCCCTAGAAATAATTGGTAAGCAACATTTAATCTATGTAGCAATAAATTAGGTAGTGGACGTCAGCAAATACCTCTAAGATGTTTCAGCAAAATACCTCTAGGACTATTTTTGTCTATAAAACTCTTTGTTATCTGTAACAAACCAATCTAGTGATTTGATACAAGAGCTTGCATGTGTCTTTTTCAAACTGCTGGACTCCAGGCCTGCACTGCTCTCTACCCACACATTGAATACACAGTCTCCTGGGAGAGCTTCCGAGTCGCGGACGGGCATAAATAATTGCATATTTACATCTGGTGTCAAGAAGTGGGACCGGGCCTCACTGGGTAAGTACGAGATATACATTGTATCCGTATTATATTACAAGTGTCACCCGATCCAGAACAAGACCCCTAAATTTAGTTGTGAGTGATAATAAAACACTGGTTATTCCACCTGGACCGAAAATTGTAGATAAGTGTGAAAGTCCCTTAAACGTAGGGGTTAGAGTCCCCTACACCTAGATAAGGGTGAAAGTCGCTTAAATGTAGGGGTTTGAGTCCCCTGCATTTAGATAAGGGTGAAAGTCCCTTAAACGTAAGGGTTAGAGTCCCTTACACCTACAGCTGCGGCCGCCTTTACCCTAGTGCGGCCGTAGCGGCGCAACTCTGATAACCGCGGGCAGATGCAGTATGTTTTTTTTTCCAGAGTGTATTGTGGTATTTTAGCGATCGTAATATTAGCATTTTATTATTGCTGTCTGAAATACTGCAATACCATCTAAAAACTCAGGGGGGCGTTCGCGAGCTGTTGCCTTGGAAGTCTAATACTTTAGCAGTTCAACCTACGTCAGAGAACAGTCTGCGTGTGCGTGCGCAATAATTGTAAATTTGCATATTTTTACATGCATTTGCAGTGCTGTATGTCTCATTTGAAAATTGTTGAAACGCATAGGCATGTACAGTACTGTAACAGTATTACATTTCGGCATATACAGCGCTCTCCCCTCACTCGCCCCTGCACACACACAGGATAATTTACTGCACTGTATTTCAACTTCTTACAGGATCTTATCTACAGTACAGTACACCTCTCCCACACCATTTCTTTTAATGTGTGTCTTTCTGGTTTCAATCACATGCCTGCTTGATAGCTGATAATTACTGCACAGGCGTCTGTAAGTTCACTACTGTTTGCTTGAGAAGGTCAAGAGTGAGTGACCAAAAAAATATATTTTTTTTCTCCTAATTTTTAATTTTTATTTTCTCCACAAGCCTGCCTAAACCATCTTGATACTATGATATTCAATCTGTGCTGTAGCTTTTGACTGCGACACTGTATGTTTGGCTGCACATGGTTGATTTGTGTGCTTTTTAAGTATTTCGGGGTGTAGGGATCAAATTATTATAATGACCTGCCTTTTGAAAATATGCCATTTCTTTGAACTGCAGTACAGCTAATCCTTCATGCAGCTGTACCCTGTACCCCCCTCCCCCATGCACACACACAAGGCTCGCTCAAGGATTTGAACCTCTTATCAACAGACACCTCTCCAGAGCCATTCCGTTTCTAAAGCTTGCCATTGTGTTTTTAATCCATTCCTAGCCGAGCATCACCTCTCTGCGCCTGCGTGTAATCCTCTTTGGGATGGAAGCTACAGTACATAGCTGATGATTACTGTGCATGCGTCTGTAAATTCACCACTGCTTGCTTGAGAAGTTCAAGAGTGAGTGACAAAAAAAAAAATTCTCCTCATTTTTTATTTTTATTTTCTCCACAAGCCTGCCTAAACCATCTTGATATTATGATATTCAATCTGATATTCAATTTGACTGCACATGGTTGATTTGTGTTCTTTTTATGTGTTTGGGGGTGTCGGGATCAAATTATTATGATGACCTGCCTTTTGAAAATATGCCATTTCTTTGAACTGCAGTACAGCTAATCCTTCATGCAGCTGTACCCTGTAACCCCCTCCCCCACGCACACACACAAGGCCCGCTCAAGGATTTGAACCTCTTATCGACAGACACCTCTCCAGAGCCATTCCGTTTCTAAAGCTTGCCATTGTGTTTTTAATCGTCCGTCACTAGCCGAGCATCACTTCTCTGCGCCTGCCTGCCTAATTTTCCTATTTTTGCCTTTGGAGTCACCTCTCTGTAATCCTCTTTGGGAAGGAGCTAGCTGATGATTACTGCGCATGACTCACCCATCCACCCCCCCCAACGCTTTTGATTATCCCTTCTCGAATTTGATATGTAAATCTGATTTGCACAGCACTGTGAAATTGAGAGTTAAAAAAAACATTATCTATTTCATGTTGTTGATGCAGTAGATTACCACTTTTTGTCATTCTTTCTTTTTCTTTGGTGTAGGTGTGGGGGGAGGGGGTGGGGTGTGTTAATGATTATGATTATCATGAATGTAAAGAAATATTTATTTTATTTTATCAGGAACAAAAAATACAAATATAAAAATAATCATGAATAATACAAAATGCAATCTTTATTCAGTACTTCTGTCAGATGAAAATTGAGGGCCGGTGGATAATCATGAATAATGCACATTGATAATAATATTAATTAATAATATATAATATATAATAATATATATATGATAATATAATTTTTTCCGTCTTTATCTTCTTCCTCATTCTGTGTACAGTACAGTAGTTCATTGAGAGAGGAGAGGTTTTGTGTACATCATGACTGCAGTTTAGATACTGTACACTTAACTGAACAAACAGTTCACAAACTTTACACGATACCCCCTCTCTCCCCCAGTCCATCCTTTTTATCTGAAAAGACAAGAAAACAAAAAATAAGTACAGTTATGTGCATACTTTATTATGGCATTGTGTGCTGTATAGTACTGTCAAACTAGTCTATACTGGCATACTACTGTATACTGTGACTACTGTTAAATACTTTGTAACCAGATGGCTGGTGCTGCTCTCTCTGGAAAGAAAAAAATTGAGCAGTTAGGTACATACTGTATTATGACATTGTGTACTGTATAGCGACTCCATATTGGACAACAGTATGCAGTTAGTACTGTCAAACTAGTCTATACTGGAACTACTGTATACTGTGACTACTGTTAAATACTTTGTTACCAGATGGCTGGTGCTGCTCTCTCAGGGGAAAAAAATCTGTGCCATACTTACCTGTATCATACTGTACTTACAATACTACAGTACAGTACTATACCATACTACCTTCCTGATGCGCGATCACAATGGGCAACGCAGACGCAATATTTCAATATATTTATTGCATCGTTCCACAGTGAGTACATCGTTCCAAAAACACATTATGCCTTGCGCCAACTCATCCTTTTTGGAGGGTTTCACGACTTTTCGGATATGGTCCTTCAGCTGATGCCAGACCATTTCGATAGGATTGAAGTCTGGCGATCTGTCATTAGAAGGGGAAAAAAGGACAATTAGTTAAAGAGATACAGTACACAGTAAAAAGAGTGGGAAAAAATGAGACATGGTTACCGCACATACTCCGCTGGAGTCTTCACTTAGTTGATACCGCGCTCAAGGATATGCGCTGTTGACATGGTGTGCTTCGGATCGTTTTCCTGGTAGAAACCGTGACCATCCAGGAACTCACGTGTGATGTATTCCACAATCTAAGGCACAATTTTCACTTGGAAGAAAGCTTTATTCATGATTCCTATAACAAGAAAAGAAAAGTGCTCAAAAAACTGCACACTAGTACAGTACAGTGCATAAGGCAAAAGCGTGTGACATACATTTTACTGTACCTTCAAAGATGACGATGCATCCTGGTTCACGCCTAGAGATGGCACCCCACACATGCATCTTCACTGAGTGTTTTGAACGCGGCTTCATAGATATTCGACCTTTTTTGTGGAATGCAAAGGTGGCAAATCTCTCCAGCAAAACAGTAGACTCGTCAGTGAAGATGCAATCCGGGAAAGTTTCTCCACTGTCGATCCATGCCTGGCCTGGACCACTCTCTTAATCTTGTTAACGTCCCTTATCATAGGGTACGCTCTGTAATGACAAGGTATAATTTTATAGGTACAGTGCAGTTTCTAAAACAATACTTTATCCTCCTGTACTGTCCAGTACTAACGTCACACGTCCATATTTCCATCCAATTCTGTGTCTCAGCCGGAGCTGGATGGTGGCATGGATGTGATGAATGGGACCTTCGACCACCTTCCAACACCAAGCGCACCCCCTCCACAGAAGAATTTGTGTACATGTATGCCGTTGAGGAGGAGGATAACATGACAACCCCGTCAAGACCACGCCAGGAGACAAAACGGCGACCAAGACAGGAGGAAAGCTTCCTCCCAGACAACCTACCCTCGCCCGCCGCCACAAGCACACCCGCTCACAGAAGAACACCCGCTTCCAGAACCCAACCTACATATGCTTGCATCGATATGGTGCCCGACATCATCCTGCGTGAGCTGCCACCGGCACTCAGGGAGAAGTATTGGGTGATGAGTGCTGGTTTACCCCAGAAGTATGCCATGTTAATTTTTAAGCACCACGTGTCCTACTTGGTGTACTGCGGGTGGGCCTACAATGTGAACTACGAAGGAAATCGCGAAAAAAGGCACTTCCTGAAAATTTAAGAAGGACTATTGTGGAGGAATTGCGGCGCTATTTTTCAATTACAGATCCTTTAATGAAAATTGTTCTGGAGTCCATTAATGTCATTTTGCGCCATACAAGGCATCGGCCCAGGAAGGACAATCTGGTGGGGATCGAATTTGTGTGACTGTTCAACTGTTGTATATTTTTGGTAAATGTTTTTGTAAATGTTTTGACTTTCTGTACTTTAATAAAGGAGATGTTGCGTGTTTAAACTTGTATTAATAAAGAAATGTTTTTCCTTACTGTACACAAGACCTGCACAATTCCAGTCCCCGAGGGCCGCAAACAAGCCCGTTTTTCAAGGTTATCCTTAAAACCGGGCCTGTTTGCGGCCCTTGAGGACTGGAGTTGTGCAGGCCTGACTGACTGACTGTTCTGAACACCATCCTACTGTAAATATTTAGACTTTCTGTACTTTAATAAAGGAGATGTTGGGTTTTTTAAATTTTATGCATAAAGAATTTTTTTTAATAACACCACGCTGTTGTGCTGTACATGTTTTGACTTTCTGTACTTTAATAAAGGAGATATTGCGTTTTTTAACTTGTATTAATAAAGAAATCTTTTTCCTTACTGTACACAAGACCTGCACAACTCCAGTCCCCGAGGGCCGCAAACAGGCCCGGTTTTCAAGGTTATCCTTAAAACCGGGGCTGTTTGCGGCCCTCGAGGACTGGAGTTGTGCAGGCCTGACTGACTGTAAATGTTTTGACTTTCTGTACATAAATGTTTTCACTAGCAGTAAACCATACACCTGTTGATGTTTTGAATTGCTGTAAACTTTAAATTTTTTTACATTGTATTTGTAAATAAATGTTTTTGTACTTACTCCACCAATAAAAGAAAATGTTGATTTGTTTTAAATTGTTCCATTGTCTCCTTTTATACTGATACAAAATACAGTGTTTCTAGAACATACTGTACAGTACTGTCCAGGCATACTGTAGGCATGCACAGTATTGTACATCACAAGAGTATTACAACAATACATGCTGTACGGGTATAGAATACACATATGTACTGGAATACATAAAGAATAAATGCATACATTTTATTTTTTCGGGTTTATTATACAGTATATATAAAAAAAGTATTGTATACGGTCTCAAAACAACAGCATACAGTACTGTTTCTGGATTTCTATGAAGCTCTAAGTTACAGTATTCTATCCTAATCAATAACAACGGCCACTAAACTGTAGACTCCGGTTTTTATAATCAGATTCAGAAATGTGCAGGCATTGTAACACAAAGCGATATAATCCATCGAAATCCCTCCATTTGCCGTTTTCCGTATGAGATGACAAAGTTTTATTTTCTGAGGAACAAAAAAAAAGTAAATGTTTTACTGTAATGGTCAGTCAGTCCCCTAAAGAAGTTCCCACAGTCAGTCTCACCAATAATTTTCTCGGGGGGCGTCTCCTGTTCACATGTGCATGCGCCTACCTTCGATGTGATGACACGCATACTGTACAGTACCGACACACTTTATTCGAGTGTGGCCGGTACCGCAAGCCGGGAGATTTCCCGGCTTGCTAGTGGCACGCGCATCCAGGGGCTCCCCGAGGGACAGCGGGACAGCGGCAGGGGGTTCCGGGGGACCCGGCGGACCCGGCAGCGGTAGGGAGAGCGCCCCGATCGGAGGGCGCTCTTCCGCTGCTTCGGCGCGCGCCCGTCACTCTCGGGCACGCGCCAGGCTACTGCTGCGGCCAAGAACGGGCAAATGCTCGAATAAACTTGGCCGCAGCAGTATGCGTTTCAAGAAGGTTCAAATGCGCATGCGCCTAGCTTTTCACCAATTGTGCAGTATCTACTGTAGAAGCTGCTCAGCCAATGATATTGCTTACAGGAGAATTGCTTGAC
This sequence comes from Ascaphus truei, assembly GCF_040206685.1. Classification (NCBI taxonomy): domain Eukaryota; kingdom Metazoa; phylum Chordata; class Amphibia; order Anura; family Ascaphidae; genus Ascaphus; species Ascaphus truei. The sequence continues at coordinate 210,984,439 of NC_134484.1, read as the reverse complement.
TTTTGAATCGCATTGATATTGATATTTTCAAAATAAAAAAACAGAATAAAATACGGCAACATTACTCACCATAGACTTTGCCAATCAGCTGGCGCCGAGCCACTGCCAGTCCCGTATTCTTGATCATACACATCGTTGACAGGTGACAGTGGGACTACTACACCTGTAGTCAGCTGATGAGGCTGGAAATCGCTTAGGTACATGCAAGCTTGCTCGAATCTGTACGCGAAATCCGGCTCAGGCTGCAGGTATCCGGGCGGGGACAGACAGCAACGGTTGCCAGTCACCAAGTTTTCACTGATGGTCGGACCGTTATTGGAAGCTGCAGCTGTCGCTGTCGCATTGCTTGCCAGCGACTGACGTTTCTTAGTTAGTTTACAAATGACCTTTCGCCTTTTGCATTCTCCATGATCATAGATACGGGAAAAACCCGGTGATACACACCAATACCCTCCAATAACATCGGGATCAATACGAAAAAAACATGGATCGCTACATAACTTTTTCCTTATTGCACGCTTCCACACATGAGCATCTGGCGAAAATTTGTAAAAGTCATAGTTTTCGATAAAATACTGATAAATTTGAACAACTGTTGCCATCTTATCATCTGTCTCATTGATCACGGCCCATATTAAATAAGCGTACGTTCTGTCTGTTTTTTGGAACACGGACTGCAGTTGTGCACTCATGGCGGGACTCTCAGGAAAATAAACAGATCAGAAACTGTCAAACAAAAGAAAAATTCGTGCGCCTGGTGATCTGTTCCTGAAACCACTCACCGTAAAATGGATTATTAAATAAATCCAAGTGTGATAAAAAAAAAAAAAAAAAGGGGAAAAAAAAGGGGGAAAAAAAATAAAAAAAAAAATTAAATTATAAATTGAATGGAAACGAAAATACACCTTGATGATGTGAGTAGTTAAATCCTATAAATACATATACTTTTATACCATTAATAGGTTATGTGACATGAACCATTAGGAGTGAGAGGGGTTAATTGTGGTTATAGCACAAAAAATGGCAGACGGAACCAAAATGATCCAAACACATAAGCAGCTTCCAATGCAAGGTACCCAAACCTTGCTGATCAGAAACTGTGCTTGTCTTTTTTTAATATGAAAAGCCTAAATTGATACATTATTGTAACTTCTTCCGTCAGTCCAAAGGCCAATTTACAATGGACCACTATGGTATTTTTTTAAACACCTGCAAGTCGACACATTACTGAAGCGCATGCGCATTACAATTCATGAATATCTGCCATCTGGCGGATACGCGAAGAATTGCAACCAATTAAATCCGAACCATTATCAATAAACACATAAACCGCGCATCAACCGCGGGTGTGAATGCGGTATAAATGCGGTCAGAATGCGGCATGAACGTGGTGAAGTGCAATGAAGTGCTGAAAAGTGCATGGTATTCGGAAAAAAATCCCGGAAAAATTCGGAGATGTTGGAGAATTAAAGGGGCCGCGGCTGTAGATAAGGGTGAAAGTCCCTTAAACGTAGGGGTTAGAGTCCCTTATACCTCATATTACAGAATATACATACAAATTCAATGTGTTGGTGAGAACAGATTTAGAGAAACTGCATAAGGCTTTTTATTGCTATCTATGTATAACGCTGTGCTGCTTGTTAGAAATTGTTACGATATAGGGTCCAATTTCTAAATTTCATTGCTTTAAAAGAAAAAAGCAATCTAAAATATTGAAATTTAAAAAAAAACAGAAGGTAAAAGAGTCCTGTCTGTATAATGGGCAAATAGCAGGTAGAGAATCCTGTCTACAAAGCAGATGTTTAAGTCCCCGCTGTAAAACAGGGGTTAAATTATAAAGTCCTGTTTTATACTGGGCTATCTATAGGGATTCTATATAATGTATATTTAGATAAGGTTATATTGCATTAAGATAAGTTTTCTTTATAAGCTAATCATGGATAATAAAGTAAAATATTTTCTGGAAGTGAGCCTGACAAAAATAAAGTATAAGACTAACAATAACAAATGTGTTAAAATTGTTAATAAAAGGTGCTGCAGCGTGTCAAAATTGCACCTTTGAAGTGCTGCCAATAGAGATTTTTCACCACTCTCAAAATGCATATTTGCCTACTGCCCCTATGGAACCGAGATAATTACCACCTCCATAGGTAGCCCAAATTTACCCCAGTATCCCTGTTCTCAAACCCCCTGAACCCCTTAACCTTTCCCAGGTCACAGGCTCTGCGGCAGTCTCCGTTGAAGAAACCCTTACGACTTCACGGGGATACCAAAGAAATAGGCACCCCTTATTGACATGTCTGCCAGGCAGATCGGTACGGAGGGGGAAGAGACGGACTCTAGGCAGGAATTAACCCCTGTCAGGGACCATCCACGGGAAAGGGAAAAGTCCGAGGACAAATCAGAATCAGATACTGACACTGTGTAAGGAATATAAAAATAGTGACAGAGATGTTTTTGTTTTTGTTAAAGTGTTATAATAATTTAATTGCTGCATTTATTTTAACCACTGACTGGATAAAAATTGTCCACACCTTATGTGTAAATTCAAGGTAGGAAAATTAGTTTTTCCCCAGAATGTTTTATTAGATTTTATAAATATGGTAAAAATGTTGATTGATTGAGTAATCCCTGTGTGTTTCATGAATTTTACCTTAATGAATCCCGTGTGAGAGTTGAATCATAGATACGCAGGCTTATTATATGTATACAAACTACCATCCAGAAAACTTGCAAGGTCTTACAAAAATAAGAATAATTAATTGTTTATGTTGAAGTTTAATTTTTCAACTTTCAATTTTTATTGGAAAGTACAAATACAGCCAATATTCCACAGCCCATTGTTACATTTCCAGTTTTATCAACCACATGTAGTGACGTCTTGCAGACGTATCTACTTAACACATTACAAACAAAACCAGACAAACTTGACAAGGAGACAGGGAAAGAGGATAGGAGGGGGGGGGGGTGGGGGGAAGGGAGGTGGTATGTTTCCAGGCTCTGGAGTAGGTATGAAGATAATTCATGTTCGGCTTTTTAGGCCCTCGCTAAGGAATTTAACTGTGACAGGTTCTTCTGAGGTTTCTTTTATTCTTCTTTCAATTATTTTTCCCAATTCTATGGCTACCGGAAGATCTGATAGCTGTGCGTCGCTAAGTCGTGTTGTCTAATCTGCCCTTAAAGGAGAATGTACCTGATTTGATTAGTGCAAGATTGAGGCGGCATCCACTCCTGGGATTTCTACCTGGGTCAACCATGGATCCCAGACTTTTAGAAAATTTGTGCCGGAGTCATTAACTAAACTCGTTAATTGTTCCATCCGGCAAACATGCCAAATTCTATTTTTGATCTTAGGGATAATTGGTATCTCCTGCTGTTTCCATAGTGCTGCGATCTCACATCTTGTGGCAGTAGCAAAATGCGCGATTAATTTATGCGACGCATTTGACAGACCCTGGATCCGCCCTGCCCAATAGGAACAGCCACGGGTCCAGGGGGATCTCCAAATCGAGAATCCACTGAATCCAATCTCTGATTTGTTCCCAAATAGGGGCCACCTTAGTGCAAGACCACAGCATACTGCACCGACACACTTTATTCGAGCAAATACCCGGTATGTACCTGGCAGATACCTGGAATGCGCCGCTCCTCACCTCTGACAAGCCCCGTTGCATTTGCCTTCCCAGCCTGGGTTCATGCCTGGCTGATGGGCGGCTGATCTGTTAAATGATAATGATTAGAATTTAATAGGCTGCAATGCTTCGCGTGTCTACCAGATGGCATAAATTCATGAATTGTAATGCAGTATATATATATATACTGTGCAGTATTGCAGCCAGCGGGAATAAATGCTTCAATCCCTGCATGGAAAATAACTCAATGCACTCGGGCAGAAAACAGTCACAAACCTCAATACACCCGGGTATACCCGAATTCGTGGGACTAGCCGAGCTCTAATAAAGTGTGTCGCCAGTGTATGTCGGAGGTCTGCTGCCTCCCCACACTGTTTAGGGCAGAGAGGAGAGTAGCCTTTTACAAATTTCGCTAAGCGCGTCGGCGTGTAATACCACCTCATAAGGACTTTATATTCGTTCTCCTTTAATGTGGTGCAGATTGAGCTTTTCGCCGCCGCCTGAATAATTCTGTCCCATTCGTCGTCCTCTAAAGTCTCTCCTAGGTCAGATTCCCAGTGTCTCATGTAACTCAGTCTATTGTCATTGGGCGACTTCTGGCAGATCACTTCCCTGAACATTCTAGACATGAGTCCCCTTGTGTCCGTATCTCTGGAACACAGCTGCTCAAAATTTGTTCGCGCCGGTTGAATTGGCGTTTTGTTGTAGAAATCTCTGATCTGGAGGTACCTAAAAAATTCGCTGTTTGGGATATTCTTAGAGGATTTAATTTGGTCAAATGTTTGTATGGTCGTTATGCCCTCCAGATCTTTTAGGCGGGAGAATCCCTTCTGAGTCCAAATCAAGAAATTTTTGCTATTCAGGCCCGGAGCGAAGTCTGGGTTGCCCACTATTGGTGTCATTAATGATGTTTTGGTAGTCAAGTTACATTTGAATTTCGTGGCCTCCCAAACTTTTAATGGATTGACCATGGTCTGTAGTGGGTTGTTCATCTTGCGTACCCCTTCTCTGGGTAGCCAGATTAAATTTCGGATTTCAATTGGTGCACAGCATCTCTTTTCCAACTCGACCCATCTCCGTAAGCTTGGGTCTGTGTGCCATTGGAAAATCTGCCCTAATTGGGCTGCTTTATAGTAGGCCTTCAAGCAAGGCACCGCTAACCCTCCGCATGATGTGGGACGTTTTAAAATCCCTTTAGTAATTCTTGGATTTTTCCCATTCCAGATAAATTTCATAATTTTTGACTGGAGGGAGAGGATGTCCGCCTGTACCAATGGGATAGGGAGACTCTGGAAAAGATATAGCATCTTTGGGAGGAGATTCATTTTCACGCAATGTATCCTCCCAATCCATGAGATGCTCCCTTTCATCCAGGTTCGGAGATCCTCCCCCAATGTCTTTATGATCTTGGGGAAATTTGCTTTATACAAAGTTTTATATTCCCTTGTGAGATAAACCCCTAAATATTTGATCGCGGAGGGTTGCCATTTGAACTGAAAATTGAGGTCAATCAGTTTTTCGACTTCTTTTGGTAGATTAATATTGAGGGCTTCTGATTTAGACTGATTGATCTTAAATCCCGAAATTTGGTTAAATTTGCCCAGTATGTTGAATATATTTGGCAGAGATGTGAGAGGTTTGGTTATTGTGAGAATGACATCGTCCGCATATAGCGCGGCTTTGTGCATTTGGTCTCCCACTGGGATACCAGAGATATCTGGGTTAAGTCTGATGTGTGCCGCCAAAGGCTCTATACATAAGGCGAACAGTAGTGGCGACAGCGGGCATCCTTGACGTGTTCCGCTTTTGATTTCAAACTGTTCTGAAGGGAAGCCTTGATATCTCACTCTTGCTGTTGGGTTTTTATTCAACGCCAGGATGGCCTGCAGGAGGCGTCCCTCAAAGCCAAATGCTCTCAGTGTTTCCGAAAGGTAGGGCCAGTCTATTCTATCGAAGGCTTTCTCAGCGTCCAGACTTAACACCATGGAGTGGATTTTTTCCTTTTGGGCCAGATCAATTAGGTCTATAATTCTCCTGGTGTTATTTGCCGCTTGTCTACCTCCGATAAACCCTACTTGATCCGTGTGTATCAACCCGGGAAGAACACTACCCACCCTGTTGGCTATAAGTTTAGAGTATATTTTAAGGTCCGAGTTAATCAGTGAAATGGGCCGGTAGCTCTTACAGTCTGCCGGGTCCTTTCCGGGTTTATGGATCACCGATATTGAGGCTTGGAGCATTTGTGCTGGGAATGAGGCCCCTGCTAAAATTTCATTGAATAATTTTAACATGTGGGGGGCTAGAATTTTTAAATATTTCTTGTACTGTAATATAAGTTTGAGAAGCCATCTGGCCCTGGGGCTTTAGCCGGTTTTAGTGCTTTGATGACCCCAGAGAGTTCCTCCATCGTGAAATCCGACTGGAGTGCCTCCCTATCGCATCTCTTCAAAATGGGTAATTGCGCCTCTTTTAAGAAGGTCCGTAAATCTTCCTTTGTTTTTGGGGTATGGGTTACCTTATCTCCATTGTATAATATTTCGTAATACTTTTTGAATTCCCCGGCTATGTTTGCTGAGATGGAGGTAAGGTCCCCACCTTGATTTCGAATCGCGTGAATGTGATAATTTGGAAGCTTATTTTTTAGCTTATTGGCAAGTAGTGTGTCCGGCTTGTTAGCTTTTTCATAGAATTTCCGCTTGGACCAGGTCAATTCCTTCTCAGCCTGGGCAGAGAGGAGGAGGTTAAGACTAGTTTTAGTGGCTAGTATTTGAGTCAACGTGTGGGCATTTTTATTGTTTTTATGAAGGGAGGAGAGCTCCGCTAGCTGTTCCTCTAGCTTCAAAATTTTACCTTCCCGCTCTCTTTTCCTCTTAGCGGCCAGATTTATAATGACCCCCCTGAGGGTAGCCTTATGGGCCTCCCACTGTGTGGAGTGGGTAGCCACACTCCCCTCATTCTCCTCGAAGTATTGTGTGATCTTTTCCCCAATTTCCATTTGGGATTTTCAACAGGATTTCATTTAGTTTCCAGTTCGCTCTAGGTCTGTCTAGTGGGATTAGTGTGCACCGCAGCTCTATAGATGCATGGTCAGACCATGAAATATCATGGATCTCGGTGTGAGAGACCCCAGGGACCATTCTGATGGATACAAGGAAGTAATCTATCCTGCTATATGTGTCATGTGGGTGCGAGTAGAAGGTATATTCTCTCAGTCTTTGGTGTTGTTCCCTCCATATGTCAATTAGTTGGCAGTCACGTAGCCCTTTTTTAATTGTTAGTATGTCAGATCTGTGTGTAATATTAGTGGATGAACATCTGTCAAGGTCCGCCCGTAGTGCCCTGTTCAGGTCCCCAGCGACAATGATATTGCCTCTGGCCACTTTGTTGAGTTTCCCAAAGAAGGTAGAAAAAAAGCCTGGGGCCGTCTCGTTGGGGGCATACAGTATATTGTTGCTAGGGTAATTGGGAACCCTTGGATTGCACCTCTTACTATGAGGAATCTTCCCTCTTTATCTTTGAAAGTCTTATCGGGTACGAACGGTATTCTTTTATGAATTAGTATGGCCACCCCTTTCTTTTTTACTTTTGCGGAAGACAAAAAGTGTGTTGGGTAATCCTTATCCAGGAATTTGGGGTAGTTGTCTTGAGAGAAGTGTGTTTCTTGCAGAAACAGAATTTCTGCCCCTTTACGCTTATAATCTCGGAAGGCTATTCTACGCTTAGCCGGGCTGTTAAACCCTTTAATGTTATGTGATACTAGCCTGAGTTCCTTACTCATTTAAGAGTATGAGATGACATTGCTGCCGATATCTGTTTCTGCGTAATACACTTGGGCCAGGTTCTCGACCGCCTCTCCTTCTTGAACTGCGATACCTCACGTCACCACCTACAGAAATACACAAGGGGGAGCACACAAAAGGGAACACTTGGGGGGACACAACAAACATTAGACAAGACAGAAGACAATAGAGTTCTCGTCATCTCTGCAATGCCACCTCCATGACGAGATCACCGCCTTTGGGAAACTGGACTCCTCTCCAACCGTCCGGGGGGAACGTGGGATGAAGTTCACTCACCCCTCGTGACCAGTCCCAAAGGACTTCACTAGGGCCCAGGAGATCTCCCCTCCTCTCCCTAGTGCGTGGCCCATACGGATTTCTGAAGCAGGTCACTCCCTCCCTCTCCCGCCTCGCTCTTCTTGAGCTTGAATTAATAAAACCTAACATGAATTAAACTTAACCCGAGTCTGTCCAGGCTTTGTTCACCGCTATAGAGTAACCAGCTAGCCTCGTGGTGTCGTAGCCTCAGCAGCCTGTGTTTATGTGCTTCTCCTCTTTTTCTCGTCTCCCTTTCTTTAGGTTTCCCCTATCCCATCAATCTCCTCTGTGTCCCTAGACCTTGCGTTACCCTGCTCCTTATTTCCCTTCTCTTTTCCCACTCAACCTGACTTCGCCCACCTATTACATTCCTCTAACTCCTTTGATAACCTACCTACCCAATCCTATTTCACGTCCCCTTACCCTCTACTTCCAGTCACCACTCCCACCATCTATCTTGCACAGTTCCATATCTTTCTGTTTTCCTCCCTTCTCCCTATTTATTCTTTTTACAATCTAGTTCCCTACTTATTCTCATCCTAACACTCCCCTCTACCACTTCCTTTCGACTTGCTACTTCCCTATCCCATTGTAAATTCCCATCTACTTCCTTTCTCCCTCTGAGAGCCGTGTCTCTATAAATTTCTCCACCTCTGCATGTTCTCACTCATCTCCTGTCTAACTAACTCTCTGGCTATCTCTCACTATACCGTTATTCCCTTACTGGAGCTACCGCGATTACGCTATGCTATTTCCCTTCTTCTATGTTCCCTTTCCTTCCTATGTTTCAAAATTCAAAAAGCCCGCTTCTGACCGGCTAGGTGCCTAATCTAGTCCTGCGCAGGCCTTCCGGCGCACTCTAGACGCCTCGGTGGGCTTACCTCTGCCCTCAGTCCTGCTGGTGACGTCATCTAGCCGCGCCTTGGAGAACGAGCCTTGCCACCTCCAAGATGGCACCGCTTCTTCCGGGGCACAGCTGTGACGCGTATCCGGGAGGCGGCCATTTTGGAAGACGTCTCTCACCAGTGCGGAGGTGCGTGCTCTTGCTCCAGCTTCCCGCTCACCGCTCCCTTCATGCTCCTGCGGCTCACCGTGGATTCCCGCCTTCTTCAGCTGCATCGCCATCTTGTGTCGGAGGCCGCCATTATCAGAAAGGTAGGCCTCAAATTCTCTCAACAGGGATGCTGATTCAGTTCAGGCTGTTTTGTCACAGGACTTCTGTAGATGGGGTGTCAGGGCTCACCCCTCATTCGCTCGGGGGTGGGTCTCTATATCTGGTGACAACTTCACCGTAGCCGGGGGCCAGATCACAGGTAACTTTATTAACGGAACTTCATCAACGTCACACATTGAACTTTTTTTATTGTTATTGTACATCTGAGCCCATTAAGTTGGTGCTGCGCCCCTTTGCTCTCTGGGGGATCTATCCCTTTGTTCCCATACAGGTTCTGGGAGGGCTATAGATGGATCCTCCGCTGCCGGAGCCTCACCTAGGCCCAGCTTATGGAGGAAAGCTGGCCCCTCTTCTGGACTTCTAAGGGTGGTAGTTTTGCCTCCCTTTGTTACCTGCAGGCTGAAGGGGAAGGTCTACCTGTACCTTACCCCTTTATCCCTCAGGGTCCTGGTGAACGGTAACAGGGCCCTTCGCCTAGCCAGTGTCTCTGGGGACAAGTCTTGATAGATAGACATTCGCACTCCCTCATATTCCACAACTGGTAGGGGTCTCGTTTTGTGCGGTAATAGTGCATTCTGAGCACAATGTCCCGTGGCTGCTCATGCATTAGAGGTTTGGAGCGTAAGGCTCTGTGGCACCTGTCCAGGGCTAAGTATTCTTTAGGGGTGTCAGGGAGCAGAGACTCTAGCCATTTCAGGATGAAATCCTCACTGTCCAGCACAGTTTCAGGGACCCCCCTAATCCGGAGGTTATTACGCCTGTCCCTGTTCTCTGAGTCCTCTTGGCGGTCCCTCAGCTCATTTATTTGTTCTTGGAGACTGGTGTACTTGCGGTCTTGTCTTTTAATGGCCCTGATCGACTGGTCCACTTTATTTTCTAGGACGTTCGTCCTCTCCCCCAGTCCAGTAACCTCTTTCTTTATGTCTTTAAGCTCAGCCTGCAACAGGACTTTCAGATTATCATACTGTCTTACTGGGCGCAGTGCCGGGTTATCTCGCTCCTCACCTTCCCCGTCCGGCTCAGTCTCCGATCCGGCATTCGAATATGGCGCCATTTCTCCCCCTGCACCGCTCGCTCCAGCTCGGCCGAAATACTCGGGTAGCCCCTTCTTTTTGGCTATTTTGGGGGTTTTCTTTGACATTGCGGGATAGTGTGGGGCTTTATTAGTAAAATGCTCCGTTGAATAGTCAGTTTTGTTAGGTTTTTGCTTTAAATATATTCTAGCGAGGCACGGAGCACTTATCCTATGCGACCATGCTCCTTGCCGTCGCGCATGCGCCTCCTTGAAGTTTAATTTTTAAAGGTGTACATGCCCACTACAATACAAACTAATCCACACTTGGCAAGGGAGAGTTTGACTAGTTATTAATAGAAGGACAAAGAATGGGCAAATGTGAAAAAAATCTTTTTATATAATTAAGCCCAGTCACTGGTATATTTTAAGGATTTATTCGTTCTGGCCAGACGATAATTTTTTAAAACAAGAAAGAAAAATATTTTTCTAACTTCTCTATTTCCATCTCAAGAAAGAACAGAGAGAGAGAGAGAGAATCAGAATAGCAGCCCAGACAGCCCCCCTTCCCTTTCTCAAGTAATAAAGAATGTGCAAAGATACAGATACATTCCAGACATGAAAATTAACTGAAGTTCTGTAGCTACAAAATTAGGTTTAACTGTAGTTTAGGATATGATAAGAAAAGAAGGGGACATTTTTATTAATATAGTTTGCAGGCAGGATCAAACAATTTTGCATTGCCTTGTCTTGGTCATTTTTGTTTGTATTATTATTATTTTTTTGTTTTGTTTATTTTTCTGTGTAACAAGTAACTATAAACTGTTTAAAGTATAAAGTAAGCCTATAATTTCCTGTTTATCAAAAATCCAGTTTTTATTTTTGAATACCAGTCACATTTTATCCTATATCGGGCCATGAAAGGAGCTTCATTTTAAGCTGTTTCAAATTGTATCACACTGTATGTTAAAACTCCAGTAATTAATCATTTTTATTGTCTGTCTTGTTCTAAGGGTTTGGCAGGATGCCCAGAAAAGTTATCTCAAGTTTTTTGCAATCCTGGAGATGATGAAAAAAAAAGTTTTAAAATCTGTGTCTATAATTTCTTATATTACAGGATGTTTCTGTCAGAAGACAATAGCAGATTATATTTATATTCAGTAGTGTTTTGAGTGTTTAATGTACATTTTATACCCACAGGTTTCAGGTTAGTTTTGCTACAGATCAAGCAACAATAGTTAGTTATATTTTAAATGCTGTTATCCTTTCTGTAATATTGTTCACAAATACAGTAAAAAAATGATGTAAACAAAGGAGGGTGTTATTGCTGTTTATCATATAGCTGTCTATGCCCAGAAGTTAGATGGCTTAGTGCCCGGGATGAACGAAATCTGAAATTAATATTTTTTAAGAATAATGCTGAGTGTCTTTTAAAGTTGGCAGTGTGCTCGACACTTTTCAAAGAAATTATATTACAGCTTATTAGTGTGAAGTTCTATACAAAATCATTTTAACCATTTTCTTTTGGTTTGGTAATAAATGGGGCATTACGTTTTATGAATTTAAATTGTACCAAAGTCAAGACCACAATGACTGCTTGGTAAAACAATTAGTAAGTATTGCATACAACTAATATATTTTTGAGTCTCTCTAGGCACACGTCAAAGTTAAAAGTGCACCTACGCGAGATGGAGTTAAAGGTCAAGTATTTCCTACGCAAGAATGTTTTTCATCCCAGATGAAAAGACCCTACTACTACTACCATTATAGCAATTAAAGTGGCAGAGGTCTTTTCCTGGATCCACGTGCAACTTATCCCAGCATCACCCACAGTTGCTTCAAGTTAAACTATAGCCAAGGTGGAAAAGCCAAAAGACACAGCTGCTACAGAATATAAAAGGTTTGTCTTTGGGGCACAATAATCCCCGCCAATAACCAACGGAGGAGAAAGACAGGCAAAAGTCCGGGCCTCAACACATGAACTTTGAACTTTTTAATAATCTTTTTCCTTTACAGGTTTTATTATTTTAATTATAATGTATATTCTATTAGGTTTGTGTACGTAGTGTACACACAAAGACAATAGGGTAGTAATAGGTATATTTTGTTTAGTAATTTTTATTTTGTTTTTATTATTCTGTGTATACACTACCGACACGTTTAATCCGAGCAGGGCTAGTTCCGCAAGCCGGGGGATGCCCCGGCTTGCTAGCCCCACTCCCTCGGCGTGCCGCGCGTCACCGATGTGCGGTCACGCGTCATCGGGTGTCAGCGCCCCCTGCACGCGCGTCCAGGGCTCCCCGAGGGAGCCCTGGTGTCCCGCGACGTGGGGGACGGCGGCAGGGGGTTCCGGGGGACCCGGCGGACCCGGCAGCGGGAGGGAGAGCGCCCCGATCGGAGGGCGCTCTTCCACTGCTTTGGCGCGCGCCCGGCACCCTCCGGCGCGCGCCAGGTTACTGCTGCGGCCGAGAACGGGCAAATGCTCGAATAAACTCGGCCGCAGCAGTAGCATATATGCATATTATTTTTTTTGTCACATAATGGAATCCTGGTAAATAAAGCCCACATTTTGTGTGCAATGTAACCCAATGTACTATCCATACCCAATAGGTTGCACCCCAGGAACAAGAAAATTACATTTAACCCCTTGGGAAAAGGACAATATGTTATAAGACACTTTTAGAACCATATACAGCAGCGGCAGCTCTTATTCGAGCAAATGCCGCTGGCTGTATGAGGCTGGGAAGCGGGTAGCCGCGGCGCGTGGCGGCGCACTGTGACGTCACAGTCACATGCGCGCCCGGCTTCCCCGTCTTCCCCGGCTTCCCCAGGCTTCCCCGACACCCCTGGAGATGAAATTAAGGTAAGCGGGGGTGCGGGGAAGCAGAGGGGCATGACAGAAGCCGGGTTCGGGGTCCAGAAGGGGGGGTAATTGCTCGCGATGTGGAGGGGGGGTGCGTGGGGGAAACGCGGCAGCGCGCATTTTTTACTGGCGGCAGCTGGGGTAGATCCCGGCATGCCGCCGGCATTTACTTTAATAAAGTATGTCGCTACTGTATAAGAAATTTGTTATGAAGGGTATAGAAATACGAGTTTGCCCTAGGGAAATTATTGATTTTGTGGAGCCCTGGGCACGAGTACAGGCGGCACAGGCACCCGATGACGCGTGACCGCGCATCGGTGATGCGCGGCACGCTGAGGGAGTGCGGCTCGCAAGCCGGGACATATCCCGGCTTGCGGAATGAGCCGTACTCAAATAAAGTGTGCCGCCTGTGTACCAGGTTGTTATTTAGGAAGAGTGGTTCCAGCTTTAAAGGTAGAGATGAAGGATGGGATTCATTGGGACTTGGGGGTTGGATTGGTTCTCTGGAAGCGAAGCTAGCGGCTGTTTTTGTATGTGTGTTTGTCCTACTCATTGCTCTCTATGTATGTGTTAAGTACAGCAAAACTTTGGTCCAGAAGTGCTCTGCAATCCCCCACCAACGCTATGCCTCTTTTCGGTGATAAAGATGTCGGCAATCCCCCAGAAGATGAAACCAAAGAAGGAATCAACTGAGCCGATATAATGTCCAGAAAGAAATGAAGTCATGCAACTGTTTGGTCCAGTAGGACAATGAAATGGTTAACTGTTCTTTAAATAGACTGTCTCTTAAGGATATGGGGGGACTAAGAAGATTGGATATAAGGATATGAGGAAGGTGGGAGGTCACCCAGGGGTGTGACTCAACCACAAGGACAAGTCAAAATCATTTTGACCATAGAAGCCATTTTGCTGTTTTGCCATTCTGAGTAAATGCAGTATGAAAGATGTGTGTGAGGAGGATGTTTGTGCAGTTGCTTCCAGGAGATATTAACCCCCACCAACACCCATTTATTCTCAGAAATGGAAATTGTGAAGAATGAGAGTAGCTACACTGCGCTAATTATAGAGTAGCAGTGTAACTAGTAATTTTTAATAAGTGTTGTCATGTTATGACACAAGGAGGGTATTGTTAATATATATTTCAGTATCCATTTTGTCTCCCCTTATCCCAGTTTTACTTTTAAAATGTGTACTGTTTTAAAATGTGATCAGGTGCTCTGGCAAGTCTTCTAGAATTTTTAGCCTTGAAGATAAGAGAAGAATGTTAGCTTGTTAGCTTTGTATAAACAAAGTCTTTCTCCCTCACACTCCCACATACTCCCTTTTTCTTCCCTCCCCTCACTCCCTAGAAATAAGTGGTAAGCAACATTTAATCTATGTAGCAATAAATTAGGTAGTGGACGTCAGCAAATACCTCTAAAATGTTTCAGCAAAATACCTCTAGTACAATTTTTGTCTATAAAACTCTTTGTTATCTGTAATAAACCAGTCTAGTGATTTGATACAAGAGCTTGCATGTGTCTTATTCAAACTGCTGGACTGCTCTCTACCCACATACTGTATTGAATTCACAATCTCCTGGGAGAGCTTCCGAGTCGCGGACAGGCATAAAGAATTACATATTTACAGAAGCGGTGTGTTTGGGATCATTGTCCTGGTAGAACCGGTGACCATCTGGGAATTCACGTGTAATGTTTTCCACAATCTCGGGCACTATTTCCTCTTGGAGAAATGCTTTATTCATGATTCCTGTAACAAGAAAAGTGCTCCAAATACTGCACACTTGTACAGTACAGTGCATAAGGCAACAGCATGTGACTTTGTGCATTATTTTACCATCAAAGTTGATGACGCATCTTGGTCCACGTCTAGAGATCACACCCCACAAATGCAGCTTCATGGGTGTTTTGGACTCGGCTTCATAGATATGCATCTTTTTTGTGGAATGCAAAGGTGGCAAATCTCTCAAGCGATACAGTTGACTCGTCAGTAAAGATGCAATCCTGAAAAGTCGCGCCACTTTTGATCCATGCCCGTGCCTGGTCCACTCTTTTGATCTTGTTGGTGTCCCTTATCATAGGGTACGCACTGTAATGATAAGGAATAATTTTAGAGGTACTGTACATTTACTTAAACCACACTTTTACCTACTGTACTGTCCAGTACTAACCTTACATGTCCATATTTCCATCCCAATCTTTTTCTCATCGCTTTGTTGCTGCTCTGAGATGCGATTATATTGTGTTGTTGCTCTAGAGCGTACTTGACCATTGTGGCACACCTCTCATCATTCTCTTCGCTTATTTGGTCAACCAGAAGAGTTGTCGCCCTACAGTGTAAAGGAAAAACAACAATTAGTTACAGTAGGCCACAAGTACATACTGGATTACTGGCAGCTATATTCATCTGTGATGCTCCATCATTTATGCTCAGTCCTACAGTATGGCTAAATATACATATAATATAGCTATATAAATATACAGCTATATAAAATATAAGATATATATAATATAGTTATATAAATATACAGCTATATAAATTATAATTTTATAACTTTATGTGTGTGTGTCATACTATTTACAGTAAACAGTATACTGTATACTGCATTGGGGGTTGTGAGTGAGTGAGTCATAATGAGAAATAAGGAAGTGAGTGATAATTAAGGAAAGAGGTGCAACTCACTTTGAAATACAATGGGTGTCTGTAATGAGTGGGGGATTGCCAGCCCGAGAATAAAGGGGTTACTCCCCAGCAAGCAACCCCTATCATCATTTGTGAGGAGATGGCTTAACTATAAAAATGGTTACATGTATTTATATTCCCTGCCTCAGTACAATGTGTATTTCCCTTTGGTTGTAATGTATTTTTCTAGTTACATGTGTTTTTACTTCTACCATGGTTGCACCAAGCACATACATTGGGATCAAGCCGGGGGGGAAAGGGTTAACTGTGTTTGAATGTTTATAGCCCTTTGTTCCCCTTCCCACCTTTTCACCCACCATTTTTTGGCAGTGTCCCATAGGTCGCCATTGGAGCTCCATAGAAGTCAAAAGAGATTGCGAGGTTTTTGAGCCTATATCTAGGAAGACCAGCAGATGGCGCCCGAGAGGTTGAGCAAAGCTTCCCCATTGAAATGAATGTCATAATGCCTTTCATTTGTAAATACCTCTAGCCCGCTTTCCAAGAACGAGGTGATACATTATAACTGTGTTGGCTGACTGCCAAACCGCAGTATCCGAGTACCGCTACTGTTTCTAGGAAAATAGCCTTAATCGCTAAATTGCCGTGGGAACTCGGCCACGGTCAAGTTCAAAACCTATTAAAATATGTAACTCTGGTCCTAGGGCAGCTAGCAATAAAAAAAATTTGCCCCTAGCTCATGGGGACCCCTTCACTCGACCCCAACAGGGTCCGATGGGCAATGACCGTGAGGAAGGGTTGCGCCCGCCACGAGGGTTGCCTCCATTGACCACAATGGCTGAGAAAAGCCGCTAGGTTTTAAAACGGCTAAGTGTAAATGTTTATAAACCTGAAACCATTATCTCCGGTTCGGTGAGGGCTAGAGGACTGTTATTCGGTCACAAGGTAGTCACCCCTCTGGCATGGTTGCATGGCCATTCCAAGCCCTCTCAGGCTAACCGAACAGAGTATGGTTAACTGTGTAAAGTGTGGTTCTTCCATTGACTCCAATGGCGGAGAAATGCAGCCTGTTCAACATGAGGTTTTAAAATCCAATATTGTTATCTATGGTTCGGTGGGTGCCAGCAAGCTGAAAATTGGCCACTATGGAGAGTCCCCTCCGGCATGAGGGCCTGGCAATTTTTAGCCCGCTCGGCCCAACCGAAAGGAAAATTTTAATCTGTATAAAATATTGTAGGTTTACTGTATTTCATTAACACACACACCTCCCGCCGGAAGGAGACCGCATACAGTCAATGGTGGTGATAGAAAAACTTTAATTGAACATCAGGGTAAAACTTTGGCGGATCCTCTGACGCATTTCAGCCCGGTGGGCCTTTGTCAAAGAGTGAACCGCCAGTGAACAAACAGCCTTCTTATGGAGTGTCGGACCCAGAACACCTGTAAGTGTAATCACCGACAGATGATCAGCAGGTGTCCATGGTGACATCACCATAGCAGGAGTATAATGCACAACAATAAAAACCAGGTTCAAATACATAGTGCTAGATACTTGTAAACTGATATAGAAACATATGTATAACAAAAATCTAGATCCTGACACTGGTACACATAAAGATAAAATAAAATGAATAGGCGAAGCCAGACAGTAACCAATGATATCTAATACACATTGCAACCAATATTATTTATAGGCTAAGCATACACTGGCGACACACTTTATTTGAGCTCGGCTAGTCCCGCGAATTCGGGTATAATCGGGTGTATTGAGGTTTGTGACTGTATTCTGCCCGAGTGCATTGCGTTATTTTCCCGGCAGGGATTGAAGCATTTTATTCCGGCTAGCTACAATACTGCAATGCCGTGTAAAAACACATGAGGGCGCTTGCCAGCTGTTCTCTTGAAGCCGTCCCCTATAGTGAATTGTAATGCAGTATATATACTGTATATACTGTATATATATACTGTATAACAACAGCCCCTATAACCCCTAACATACAGTACTGTACACATACAGTACTGTATATGCACATACTGGGGGCGAGATGTGTTTGCAGCAGAGAGAGATCCGCTGCTCTCTTTCTGCGCAAACATCCGCACGTTAAAAATTATTTTAAATACATTTTTATTGATAGTGTAGATGTGCAGGGGGTCTCCGGAGCTGAACCGCGTTTGTTTCAGGTCTGGGAACCCCCTGCTCCCCGAGATACAGCCCCCTTTAGGGGGTGCCGGTATCCCTCTGCTTGGTTTAAAGGGCCCGACCACGTGATCGCGGCCTGTAAACCAAGCAGAGCAGAGGGATACCGGCACCCCCTAAAGGGGCCTGTATCTCGGGGAGCAGGGGGTCCCCAGACCTGAAACCAGTGCAGTTCTGCTCTGGAGACCCTCTGCACATGTACAGTATCAATAAAACACATACAATATACAGTATAAATAAACACTCGTTCTTTACCTTAGCGGCTATGCGCTATGGTAAAGAAGCAGCATTTCTGTATTGTAATAATATTGTACAGTGGGCAGGGGGTTCCCTGAGCCAGAAATCTAAACTCAGGGGACCCCCTGCTCCTGCACAATATTATTAAAAGTACAGAAATGCTGCTTCATTGCCATAGCGTATAGCCGCTAAGGCAATGAAGGGGTTAACCCACCATGCCCGCTTTATTGTGGGTAGCGGGGGTGGGTGAAGGGGGTATTTGGCCCTTGGTGTGAGTTTAGGACTTGCGGGGGGTTGCGGGTGCACTTAACCCCTTCACGACCGTAGCAGTTAATACCGGTCATGAAGGGGTTAACCACTCCCGCTACCCCCCGCAAGCCCAAAACAAGCACCGTTGGGGCTAATACCCCCTTCACCCCCTCCCACTACCCACAATAAAAAATAATCACACAGCATCCCCGCAATACATAAATAAATAAATAAATAAATAAATAAATAAATAAATAAATAAATACAAATAAATACATTTGAAATACATTTTTATTTATAGTGTAGATGTGCAGGGGGTCTCGGGAGCTGAACCGCATTGGTTTCAGGTCGGGGACCCCCTGCCCCCCGAGATACAGACCCCTTTATGAGGTGCCGGTATCCCTCTGCGTTTAAAGGCCCCGATGTGCAGGGTGTCTCGGGAGCTGAACTGCATTGGTTTCAGGTCGGGGACCCCCTGCCCCTCGAGATACAGACCCCTTTATGAGGTGCGTTTAAAGGCCCCGATCATGTGACCGTGGCCTGTTAAACCAAGCAGAGGGATACCGGCACCCCCAAAAGGGGTCTGTATCTCGGGGGGCAGGGGGTCCCCAGACCTGAAACCAAAACGTTTCTGCTCCGAAGACCCTCTGCACATCTACACTGTGAATAAAACACACACATCATTAAAGAATCATTCTTTACCTTAGCGGCTATGCGCTATGGTAAAGAAGCAGCATTTCTGTATTTTTAATAATATTGTACAGTGAGCAGGGGGTTCCCTGAGACAGAAATCTAAACTCAGGGGGCCCCCTGCTCCTGCACAATATTATTAAAAATACAGAAATGCTGCTTCATTACCATAGCGTATAGCAGCTAAGGTAATGAAGGGGTTAAGGCATAATAAACAATTAATACATTCAATACATATTTTTCATGTCTGTGTTAAAACTCCCTGCCTTCTCTCTAATCTATGTAAAACCCCCTCCCCCTATTCTCGCTTTTAAAACTCCCTGCCTTCTCTCTAATCTATGTAAATCCCCTTCCCCCTATTCTCGCTTTTAAAACTCCCTGCCTTCTCTCTAATCTATGTAAAACCCCCTCCCCCTATCCCCCTATTGTGTGTGTGCGTTAAGCTTCCCTGCAATCTATGTAAAAAAAACCTCCCCCTATTGTGTGTGTGTGTTAAATCTGCCTGGCCTGTGTTTCGGAGTGCAGTGTACTGTATGTAAATGTGGGGAGGGTGATCCCGTGTAAATAACCACACCCACCAACGCTACCCACAATAAAAAAAATCACACAGCATCCCCGAAATACATAAATAAATAAATAAATAAATACAAATAAATACATTTGAAATACATTTTTATTTATAGTGTAGATGTGCAGGGGGTCTCGGTAGCTGAACCGCACTGGTTTTAGGTCTGGGGACCCCCTGCTCCCCGAGATACAGGCCCCTTTAGGGGATCCCGGTATCCCTCTGCGTTTAAGACCCCGATCACGTGACCGCGGCCTGTTAAACCAAGCAGAGGGATACCGGCACCCCCAAAAGGGGTCTCTATCTCAGGGGCCAGGGGGTCCCCAGACCTGAAACCAGTGCGGTTCTGCTCTGGAGACCCTCTGCACATCTACACAATCAATAAAAATGTATTTTAAATGTATTTATTTATATTCATTTATTTATTTATTTATTTAGATTTATTTATTAATTGTGCTGCTGCTGCAAGTCCTAAACTCACACCAAGGGCCAAACACCCCCCTCACCCCCAATAAAAAAAATTCACGCACAGCAGCACCACAATTAATAAAAAAATCTAAATAAATAAATAAATACATGAAGAGAAATAAATATATACTGTATATATATACTTGATATATATACAGTATATATATAATAACAATCCCTATACTGTACATATACAGTATATATATATATAGATATATACAGTATACAGTATATATACACACAGATGATGAACCAATATACAAATACATGTAGAATGGTTATCAAAATCATACTGTCCTACAAATAACGCTTCTCTATACAGACAATAATAATAATCCATTTAATAATCCTAACTGATTTTACAATACTGTATAAAACATAACATTCCAATCCATACAGTACATTGCATTTACATTGTATAAATGATGCATAAAATCTATGCACCATATACATTCTGCAAATGAATGTTAACAATATAATTGCAAGCTACTGTACTCTACCAGTAAATACAAACACTTCCAAACAAGTCAACTATTTTAACCAATCAAGTAAACAACAATCAATATATACTGTAAGTACCAACCAGAAAACACAATTTAAAACCAAAGCTAACCCTTACAATACCAAGGATTACATCTATCTAATTGTAAAAAAAACCTTATACTTTAAACACAGCATTGCAATACAGTACATTCCCTGTATCTCCCTGCCTTCAGTGTAATCTGTTTAAAGCCCCCTCCCCCCTAATGTTTCTGTTAAACAGATTACACTGAAGGGAGAGAGATGTAAAGGCCTAAAGCCCCCTCCCCCCTAATGTTTCTGTTAAACAGATTACACTGAAGGGAGAGAGATGTAAAGGCCTAAAGCCCCCTCCCCCCTAATGTTTCTGTTAAACAGATTACACTGAAGGGAGAGAGATGTAAAGGCCTAAATCCCCCTGCCCCCTAATGTTTCTGTTAAACAGATTACACTGAAGGGAGAGAGATGTAAAGGCCTAAAGCCCCCTCCCCACTAATGTTTCTGTTAAACAGATTACACTGAAGGGAGAGAGATGTAAAGGCTTAAAGCCCCCTCCCCCCTAATGTTTCTGATAAACAGATTACACTGAAGGGAGAGAGATGTAAAGGCCTAAAGCCCCCTCCCCCCTAATGTCTCTGTTAAACAGATTACACTGAAGGGAGAGAGATGTAAAGGCCTAAAGCCCCCTCCCCCCTAATGTTTCTGTTAAACAGATTACACTGAAGGGAGAGAGATGTAAAGGCCTAAAGCCCCCTCCCCCCTAATGTTTCTGTTAAACAGATTACACTGAAGGGAGAGAGATGTAAAGGCCTAAAGCCCCCTCCCCCCTAATGTTTCTGTTAAACAGATTACACTGAAGGGAGAGAGATTTTACAGAAACACACATTAGGGGGGAGGGGGCTTTAAACAGATTACACTGAAGGCAGAGATATGTTTCTGTTACCAGTAAATCCCCCTCCCTGCTGTCAGTGCAGTGTATGTAAATGTGGGGAGGGGGGGGGACCCAATGTGCATACTGTGAGGTCTAACCACCCTCACCCCCTACCCACATACCGTTACCCCCCCATCCTGGCCATGGCCCCTCCGCTTCTGCAAAACAGACACAAAAATTAAAACATACAGTACAAAGTAATGTCCCCTAACCCCTTAATCACCATAGCGGTTATTAACCGCTACAGTCATGAAGGGGTTAACCCACCCTCACCCACCACTCGGGATGCCTACATACCCTCCCACACTAACCCCCCCCGTGAGGCCTAACCACCCAGTCAGTACACAGAAGGGAGGCCTACCCACATACCGTTGGGGAAACACCCCACCCCCAGTACCCACAATAAAAACAGTACAATGACCCACAATAAACAGCATTATATTTATTAAATACATTACCCACCTCCTGTGCCCCCCCATAAATACAAGATTTATCCTTTTACATACAGGGTTCATAACGCAGCCCCACGCTAGTCTCCAGTGGGCTGGCAGGGCACCTGGACAGACCTACAGTTTACCAGCAGCATTCCACAGGTTCTGGAGGCCTGCTGGTGGATCCTGCCAGCACCATGGCCCTCAGGTGGTCTCCTTGGGTCACCGTGGGACACAATTGGGTCCCCACGGTAGGCCCAAGGATGTCTGGGAGCCCCGGGTCAAACCCACAGGTGTCTGCGGGGCCTCGGGTGGTTCCCTCGGGGGTCTGGGGAACTCACGGGTGCTCACTACGGGTCCGCGGTGCCCCCACAGAAGTGGGACCACACATCGTCATGCCCGCAGACTACGGGTCGGAGGTGCCCCCACAGAAGTGGGACCACACATCGTCATGCCCGCATGTGTCACCCATGGAACCACCAGACTGCTACCCTTTAGGATACCCGAGGATACCCACAGGTGGTCTCCATAGGCCCCACGCAAAACCACGGATCAAACCCTGAAAGTAAAAAAATAAACCTGGCCTATACATTCAATACATACACCCTCCCCCCCAACACCTACAGTACAATAATGTGCAAAATAACTATTATCCAGATATGGATAATAGATTAATTGCCCATTATTAAAAACATTAACTAGCATAAACAAATAAATAAAGTACTACTGACCTCATCAATACGAAGTGTCCGTTGCCAGCAAAATCCTTGTCTTGTCCACAACATACATCTACAACAGATGAAGATGGATTACAAGTAGAAGACCCGTGGATTGATTTGGATTTTTAGTTTAAAGTTTATTATTTTCTGGTTTATTATTTTATGGGTTCCTGATCGTGGATTGGTTCGTGAGTAAGCTGCGCAACGGGAATCGGTGGGGGCAAGTAATGGTAAGTGAACTATAGTAAAGAAATGTATTTTATTTAACTTGTTAATTTTTTCAAAAGGTTTTTTAACATGTGTAGTTTTTTTTTTTTGTGGTATATCATTTCTTGCCACTGTATGTATGTATGTACAGTATATATGTCTAGAGAGATATACTGTACAGTATACATTCAGGGTAAGAAATTATGATGTTTTAAAAGCTGGATTAGATGTGTTTTTAATTATTTTGTGAATTTAAAGTATTTTAAAATTAGATAGATGTATTCCTTGGTATTGTATTGTGTGTTTGAGGAAGGTCAGGGATAGATAGCCTTGGTTGTAAATGTTGTATTTTTGTCGGTACTTATATTTTTTCAAATGCTTATTTGTTCTGCTCTAGGCGTGAATCTGTTAATGGTTTCATTGTTCGTGATTGAGTGTGAATTGTTTAGAGATGTAAATAATGAATGCTAATTGATTTTTATTTACTTGGTTGATTAATTTGCAGAATGTATATGGTGCATAGATATTTAGGCATCATTTACAGTATATTGGAATGTAAGTTATTTAAATGGCTTTTCAGAGGTTTAGTGCTGATTTAGATTGAGAGATCAGTTATGAATATTAAAGGAAATTGATTTTAATTTAGTGTGTATGTATGGAGAAGTGTTTGGTTGTAGGACAGTGCTTTTGATAACCCTTCTACATTTATTTGTACTGTATATTGGTTTATCATGGGTGTGTATATAACATGTGTATATATATATATTATATATATATATATATATATATATATATATATACTGTATATATCTCTCTCTCTCTCTCTTTCTCTCTATATATATATACAGTATATATATACTGTATATATATATATAGTTGCATGATGTAGCCACAGTACAAATTCATGGGTGAAGGGTGGGTATCGGGCCAATGTGGCTTAACACCTTAATTAGCTTGGCGGTTATTATCCGATAAGGTGTTTAAGGGGTTAATTGATATCTGAATGTACTTGCAATGTATTGGCTTGGTTTTGGCTATGTATTGTGTGGGCAAGAGAAGGAAGGCGCTGACGTTGGACACTTCGTATTGATGAGGTCAGTAGTACTTTATTTATTTGTATATGCTAGTTAATGTTTTTAATAATGGGCAATTAATCTATTATCCATATCTGGATAATAGTTATTTTGCACATTATTGTACTGTAGGTGTTGGGGGGGAGGGTGTATGTATTGAATGTATAGGCCAGGTTTATTTTGGTTTATTTTTTTTACATTCAGGGTTTGTTCCGTGTTTTTGCGTGGGACCTCTGGAGACCACCTGCGGGGAATCCTCGGGTATCCTAAAGGGTAGCAGGCTGGTGGTTCCACGGGTGACACATGCGGGCATGACGATGTGTGGTCCCACTTCTGTGGGGGCACCTCTGACCCATAGTCTGCGGGCATGACGATGTGTGGTCCCACTTCTGTAGGGGCACCTCCGACCCGTAGGTGCGGGGATGATGATGTGTGGTCCCACTTCTGTGGGGGCACCGCGGACCCGTAGTGAGCACCCGTGAGTTCCCCAGACCCCCATGGGAACCACCCGAGGCCCCGCAGACAACCTGTGGGTTTGACCCGGGGCTCCCAGAAATCCTTGGGCCTACCGTGGGGACCCAATTGTGTCCCACGGTGACCCAAGGAGACAACCTGAGGGCCATGGTGCTGGCAGGATCCACCAGCAGGCCTCCAGAACCTGAGGAATGCTGCTGGTAAACTGTAGGTCTGTCCAGGTGCCCTGCCAGCCCACCGGGGACTAGCGTGGGGCTGCGTTATGGACCCTGAATGTAAAAGAATAAATTTTGTATTTATAGGGGGGCACAGGGGGTGGGTAATGTATTTAATAAATAGAATGCTGTTTATTGTGGGGCTGTGCATTGTTTTGATTGCGGGGACTGGGGGTGGGGGGTGGGGGGGGTTCCCCAACGGTATGTGGGTAGGCCTCCCTTGTGGGTAGTTAGTGGGTGAGGGTTGAGGGTGGTTAGGCCTCACGGGGTGGGGGGTTAGAGTGGGAGGGTATGTACAGTAGGCGTCCCGAGTGGTGGGTGAGGGTGGGTTAACCCCTTCATGACTGTAGCGGTTAATAACCGCTATGGTGATTAAGGGGTTAGGGGACATTACTTTGAAAGTGTTAATTTTTTTCTCTGTTTTACTGTACAGCAGTAGCAGCGGAGGTTGCCATGGGTAGTGGGTAGTGTATTGAAAGTATTTATTGGTTATTATGCCTTAACCCCTTCATTACCTTAGCGGCTATACGCTATGGTAATGAAGCAGCATTTCTGAACTTTTAATAATATTGTGCAGGAGCAGGGCCCCCCTGAGTTTAGATTTCTGTCTCAGGGAACCCCCTGCTCACTGTACAATATTATTAAAAATACAGAAATGCTGCTTCTTTACCATAGCGCATAGCCGCTAAGGTAAAGAATAATTCTTTAATGATGTGTGTGTTTTATTCACAGTGTAGATGTGCAGAGGGTCTCCGGAGCTGAACCGCACTGGTTTTAGGTCTGGGGACCCCCTGCTCCCCGAGATACAGGCCCCTTTAGGGGGTGCCGGTATCCCTCTGCTCTGCTTGGTTACAGGTCGCGATCACGTGATCGGGCCCTTTAAACGCCGAGGGATACCGGCACCCCCTAAAGGGGCCTGTATCTCTGGGAGCAGTGGGTCCACCGACCTGAAACCAGTGCGGTTCAGCTCCCGAGACCCCCTGCACATCTACAATATAAATAAAAATTTATTTAAAATAATTTTTAATGTGCCGATGTTTGCGCTGAGAGAGCAGCGGATCTCTCTCTGCTGCAAACACATCTCGCCCCCAGTATGTGCATATACAGTACTGTATACTGAACATGTAGAATAAATGCATAGTTTTATTTATTCGGGTTTATTACACAGTATACTGTTCGGCCGGAAAACATCAGCATACAGCACAATATTATCCATCGAAATCCCCCCATTA
Organism: Ascaphus truei; assembly: GCF_040206685.1. Lineage (NCBI taxonomy): Eukaryota > Metazoa > Chordata > Amphibia > Anura > Ascaphidae > Ascaphus > Ascaphus truei. The sequence continues at coordinate 210,958,814 of NC_134484.1, read as the reverse complement.
GCCGTTTTCATTTCTGAGGAAAAACAAAATGAAAAGTTTTAATGTACAGTAATGGTCAGCCCCCTAAAGAAGTACCCAGCCAGCCCCACCAAAATAATACGGCAACAATACAGTACTCACCATACTATTTCCCATTCAGCTTGCGCCGGTGCCGGTCCACTGCCAGTACAGCTTTCTTCATCACCCACGTCGATAGTTTGCAGCGGGACTAGCCCACCTGTAGTCAGCAGGTGAGGCGGGAAATCGCTTAGGTACATGCAAGCTTCATCAAAACTGGCCGCAAAATCCGACTCTGTCTCTGGGTTGTCACTGACAGTGGGACCGTCATTGGAAGCCAGTGCTGGTGCTGGTGCATTGCTTGGCAGGGACTGTCGCTTCTTAGTTGGTTTTAACACGACCCTTCGCCTTTTGCCGCCTCCATGATCATAGATACGGGAAAAACCCTATGACACACACCAATACCCTCCAACAAATTGGGGCTCAATACGGTGAAAACAGGGGTCACTATATAACCTTTTCCTTATTGCATGCTTCCACAAATGAGGAGTTGGCGAAAATTTGTAAAAGTCATAGTTTTCGATAAAATACTGATAAATTTGAACAACTGTTGCCATCTTATCCTCTGTTGCATTAATAGCGGCCCATATCAAATAAGCATAACTTCTGTCAGGTTTTTGGAACACGGGCTGCACTTGAACACTCATGGTGGGTCTCTGGAGAATAGTGTAACTGAAACTGGTCTTTGTCTTTATTTAATATGTAAAGCCTAAATTGATACATTTTTGCAACTCTTCCTTCAGTCTCAAGGCCAAGGCCAAGTTACTGTACTGTACAATGGCGCACTGTGGTACAGTATCTTTTTTAAACGAAACAACTGCAAGCCCACACATTACTGATTCGGCGCTTTACAAGTCAGGATTTTATGCCATCTGGTGGACACGCGAAGCATGTAAATCCTGATCATTATCATTTAACACATCAGCCGCCTGTCAGCCAGGCATGAACCGTGGCTGGGAAGGCAAATGCAAGAGGTGAGCAGCGGCGGATTCCAGGTATCTGCCAGGTACAAACTGGGCATTTGCTCGAATAAAGTGTGTCGCAGCAGTAATAGGAATCGCAGTGAATAAAACATAAATACAATATAACAGAAATAAATAATCCACATATGCAAAAAGAGGAGGGAAGGAGGAGTTGGGGGGGGGGGGGGATGGGGGGAAGGAAGGGGAAAAAGGGACAAAGAAAAATATAGGAATAAATTAAAGGAAATGCTGCAGTTCCCAATCAAAATTTAATCCATGTGGATGTAATATATGGAGAGCAAATATCCAGTACATTTCCCTTCTATTTAAAAGTTGGAGTCTATCTCCACCTCTAACATTAATGGGGACATGTTCAATACCAATGAATTTGAAATTGGTCACCCCCCTGTGGGCACTCCATAAAGTGCCTGAACACTGGGTGTGTAACATCTTGTTTCATGATTGATCTAGCATGTTCAGAAATTCTTATTTTCAATGGCCTGATGGTTCGACCGACATACTTCTTATTGCACCCACATATGATGACATATATTACATAACTGGTATGACAATTAATGAAAGACCTAATTCTATATCTATCTTTGGGGTACAAAGTGAGTAACCTTTTAGTGGGGACAACAAATGGACACCACTTGCAAAAACCGCATCTATAGAAGCCTTTTTGGATGTTACCCAAGGGTTTATGTTGTTTGGATTGAAATAAACTTCTTGAGACCGAAGTAGCCAATGTGTTAGCTCTTTTAAAGGCGAATCTCGGGCCGCACTTAGTGATTGAATCTAGATCAGGGTCTAATTTTAGAACGTCCCAATGTTTAAAAACAATTGTACGTATTTGCTGTGCTTGTTTATTAAATGTTGTAATAAATAAAGGATTGTTTAGAACCTTAATACGCTTCTGTTTTTTGTGAAGAATTAAATCAGTGCAGTCCATAGATTCAGCATTAACATAAGCTGCATGCACATCATTAGAGGAATAGCCCCTTGCCAAAAAATTGGAGCTGAGTTCTTTTGAGTGTTTCTCAAATGAATCCTTATTAGAACACAGTCTTCTATATCTTTGGGATGCCTCGAATAAGGGATTTTGGATAGCTGCTTTTGGCATGTAAATAGGAATTTCTGGAGTGTGGCTTTGTAAAAATATCAGTTTATACAATCATATCAGTATCACCATGGAGTGTCACGTCAAGATAGTCAATACATATTGTGTTAGTGTGAAACGTAAATTTTAAATTGATATCATTAGTGTTAAGATAATTAATTAAAGAGTGTAAACTATCTAACTCACCGTGCCAAATAAAAATCAGGTCATCGATATACCTTTTGTAAAAAATAATATTAGAGTGAAAGATGTTGGTGCTACCATAGATGTATACAGATTCCCATAAACCCATGAAAAGATTGGCATATTAGGGAGCAAAAGAACTCCCCATAGCCGTGCCACGTTTTTTAAGATAAAAGTGAGAATCAAATAAAAAATAATTGTGTGTTAATAAAAACAAAATGGAGTCAGTGATAAATGAAATCTGTGCTATAGAAAGTGAAGAGTCTTCAAGATAGTGATGAATAGCCCTTAATCCGTGTTGGTGTTCGATAATAGTATATAAAGACGTGACATCCATGGTGACCCATCGATATCCCTCTCTCCAGACAATGTCCTTCAGTGCGATTACAAGAGTGGTGGTATCCTGAATATAGGAAGGCAGATTTTGTACTATTGGTTGGAGGAACCTGTCAACATATCAGGAAACACCATCCCCCAAAGATCCAATACTCGAGACGATGGGTCGCCCGGGAGGGTTCTCAAGAGATTTATGGATCTCTGGGAGACTGTGGAACTACAGGATGTTCACAATTCAAAAACTGTCTTTCTTTAATATTCAAAACATACAATACATCCCCCAATTCCAACAGACTCTGTAAATCTTTAATATAATTCATAGGGGGGTCTGTCTTAAATCTCAGATAGAAATTATCATCACTTAGCAACCTTAAAGCTTCTTCTTTATATTTAAGGGCCGATTGGACCACAATGGCGCCCCCCTTGTCCGCCTTTTTTATAATAATTGAATTATCATGTCTTAATATGTCAAGGTTGATCCTCTCCTGTCTAGAGAGATTATCAAATACAGGTGATGAAAAGGAAAAACCTTCAGCCAAAATCCTAAGGTCTCTGTCGACCAACCTCTCAAAGGTAGATATACAGGGACCCTTGGAGCTGTGGGGGATAAACAATTATTTTCTTTTAAGACCGGAGTCTATGTGGCCAAAAAATGGGGATTCTAACGTGTCCTCAGTACAACCTTCTTGATGCAAAGATTTCATCTCAAGATTGAAGACGTCTTCCCTAAAGGAACATACATTGAAATTTCTCGGTTCATCAACAATGTCATGTAAATCAAGATCTGTGGTCAAATTCATGTTAACATTATCCTTTTTAATAAACAATTTCTTAAGTGCTAGCTTCCTAGTGTATTTTTGAAGATCAATAATTGTGGAAAATAGATCAAAATCCTCATGGGGAGCGAAATTAAGTCCCTTGTTCAGAAGTAATGTCTGCTGTGGAGTCAAAGTTGTATCAGAAATGTTAATAACATTACTTTTGGAAGGGTCTAGAAGTATTTCTTTCTCTTGCTGTCAGAGCAGTGATTCTTCCTGTTCTTCTTCCTCCCCTTCTGCACCTCTTCCGTTTTTTGCCTGTGTGTTAGTAGTATTAAGAGGGGGTCTAGGTGGGTCATCACGGGAATTTGTTAAATACAGTAGCTTTTATTGAAAAAACCACGTTCAGTATCCTTATTATCTTGATGTCCAAGTTTAGAAAAAGACACTGATGGTCTATCAGTAGTATCTGATGAGTCAGTGTCAAAGCTAGATCTGCGGTCTGAATGTGGTGATTTCAAAATGGATTTCGTATTTGACCTTTGATCCAAATTATCTTCATCATGTGCCAATTTGTGAGGTGTAGAATGAAGGGGATTTCTAGATCTGTTAAAGTCCCGAGTGGAAATCGGTCTTTCCCAGAAATATATCTGATTTTTTTCATAGTCAGTTCTATCTCTTGAAAACTTCTCTTGTTTTTTCAAAATAACCCCTTTCTCCATTTTTTCAATATTTTGCAGTAAAATGTTGTCATTATGTGGGAATTGATCCATGGAACTGAATTTATTAAGCTCAGTTTTTAGAGTATTAATCTCTTTTGCTAAGATTGCCTTCTCATTGGTTTTTGTACAGATTATGAGTTCCATAAACTGTTTAGAACTCTCATCCAATATTTTTCTCCAACAGAGTTCAAATTCTTTACTAACAAATCCAAAAGAGGGCATCTTCTTCATGCGTAAGCCCGTATGGATACGTTTCACTCTTTTGTAGTTTTCTAGTGTTGTTATGTCACAAAAGAGTCTTATATCTTGTGTCAATAAACGTTCTAATCTGACAAAGTGATCTATAAGATCTGAAAGGCTGTCGCATGTGATGTTTTCAATCACCTCATCAAAAACCTTCTGAGCTTTTTTACTCTCTCTGAATTATTTTCACAGTCCTGAACATATGTGGTATTTTGTGCAACCACTGCTTCCTGCTCATCATCTATATTAGCAAGATAACTCAATCAATACAATCATATAAAATGAATATTAATTAGCAAAAAAGAATAAATGTTAATAAAAATCAATGTTAAAAAAAATCACCACCAGCCTTGCTGCAGTTAAAAGACTCTCAGCCAGAATATCGAATCATAAGTCAATAAACAGCAAAATCTCCTCTGAGTCTCAAAAACTCTGTGCAGCCTGAAAAATTCGTATATATATGTGACAGGTAACCAAGAGGTTAACACTCAGGCGCTTTAAGTGTCAGCTGGATAGCTGCGTCCTGTTTGTAGATAAAGTAATATATACAGTCCTGGCCAATCTGTATTTCATGCCTACTGTAAAGCCCGCGAAAGTTACTGGCCAATAAGGTATGTTAATTGCCAGAGGGCAACAGTGTGTCTACAGGGAAACCACTGAACAAAGGCTCACCCCCCTGCCCCAGATTAAGTATGCAGGGCGGAGAAAGTGCAGGACATGGCTATTCACGTTAATTGTCATCCTTCAAACCTCTGGTCGGAGCTTCCCGGCCAGAATCCCAAATGGCAACCTTTTAGTGTGGTGTTCAGGAAATGGGACTCTGACTATAGGGCTGTGCGCATGTGCCAGCCATCTGGGGGCAGGTATCTTGCTTCTTCCAACATTAGCTGGCAAAAGGTAATTGGGTCCAGGTAATTGTCATTCAATTAAAACCAGACAGAACATGAAACACAGACAGAGCCCAGTGCCTAAATATACATATATATGTAAAGTTAGACAGCACCTGGATATGTACCAGCCTCACAGCAGACTCCTAATAACACTCAAATCATCAAAAAAAATTAACACAGATGACCTGTATCAGATACTGTTATACAAAAATTTAAATATGTAAACTCTGATGGTGATTAAATATAGATTGTGAGTGTAAAAAAAAAAGGGGGATCCTTTATAGAAACCTTTCATGCTATGGTACTAAAAGACTTCGAATCTATGTGTCAAAACACTGTAACTCTTCAAAGAAAGAATTTAACCAAGGAAGAAAATATGGCATTTAAAGAATTGGGTCAAATGACCAATTTGATTATTAGACAAGCTGACAAGGGAGGGGGAATTGTCATGCAAGATAGATCAGATTATTTGTTGGAGGCTCACCGCCTTTTGGATGATGAGTCCTCTTACTGTGTTCTTAAAGAGGATCCTATGGAGGGCTTCCAGACACAATTTAAGGACTTTTTATCTAAAGCCCTAAACCTGGATGTTATAAATAAAAGCTGAATTTAATTTTCTGTACATTCGAGCTCCTAGAACACCTATATTCTATCATATTCCCAAGTTGCACAAACATCTTACAGTACCTACTGGTAGACCTATTGTTTCTGGGATAGAGTCGATGACGTCCAGCTTGTCCCAATATGTGGACTATTTCCTACAGCCTATAGTGATGAAATTAAGATCTTTTCTAAGGGACACGCTGTACGTCATCAACTCTATCTCAGAGATTTCATGGAAACCCACATACATCTGGGCAACATGTGACGTAGCATCACTTTACTTGCATCAAACATAACAAGGGTTTAACAGCAGTCAAATATTTTTTGGATCAGGAGGACACAAATGGTAATATTCAAACTACATTTATTTTACAGGCCATACAATTTATTCTAACTCCCAATTATTTTTTATTTGAAGATTCTTTTTATTTACAGATCTGTGGAACGGCCATGGGTGAGGTTTGCCCCCAGTTATGCTAACTTCTGCATGGGTTGGTGGGAGGATCTCTTTGTGTGGGGCAATGCGGGACTGGGGCGAGTCTGGTGTTCTATAGCCGTTACATAGATGATCTTATTATTATTTGGGATGGACACCAGGAGGAGCTTGAACTACAATTAAATTTATTTGATATCAATAACATGGATCTAAAATTCACCTTTGAAACAAGTAACGAGAAAATGTTTTTTGGGGATTTAGAACTTAGTGTCAGTGAGGAATCTAAAATTATTATAAAAACTCATTTTAAAAAAATCGTAGCTATCGGTTATATTCACAGTAAAAGCAATCATTACAAAAAATGGTTAGACAACAACCCCAGTGGCCAGTTCCTTAGAGTCAGGAGAAATTGTTCTCTTGACTCTGACTATCTGGCCCAGTGGGATTTGTTAGTCAAAAGATTTCTTTCAAAAGGATATGATCCACATGTCACACATGAAACTTTCAGACAGGTCGGTGCCCTCAATCGCACCCCACTGCTTGAGAAATCAACAAGGAGTAAATTAAAAAATAAAATAGTAGGTGAATCAAAATCATTTAATAATTCCCCCCTTTTTATTACTACATACAACAATGCAGCACAGGGTATAATATCCATCCTTAATTGACATTGGAGCCTAATTATGCGAGATCCAATCATAGGCAAGAAATTACCACCAAAAATACCTGTGGTCTTTCAGAAAGCAAGAAGTTTAAAAACAATATTAGCTCCAAGCCGTCTAAAACAAAATGTGGATTATCCCAATAGTAAAATATCAAAAAATGGAAATTTTCCCTGTGGGCGTACAAGATGTTTGACATGTGGACATTTAAATGAAGTTAAATTACATCACATTTCAATAAATCAGTTCATACTGTGATGGGCCATGTCAACTGCTTATCTATATTTTTAGTATATGTCATCACATGCCCTTGTGGCTATCAATATGTTGGCAGGACAGCGCGTACTTTGAGTACGCGTTTCCTGGAACGTAGGCGCAATATTATTCATGGCATGTCCACACACAGTTTGTCAAGACATTATCTTGAAAACATAACAAAGATCCTTCTTCACTCTCTGTATTGGGATTAGAGCTCATTCCATCCAAATTGTTACGTGTTGATAGATATAGGAGACTTAACACTCAAGAGACGTATTGGATTTATGTACTTGATACATTGAGTCCAAGAGGTCTTAACGATTGCATTGATACAAGCACCATAGTGTAGACTGTAGAGAGATCCCTGTTTCTGCATCTCTAGTAAGGTGACAGAAGTCTGGTTTGAACATGTTTAGCATGTTCCCTCTGTTCCTTGTCTGGTAGTGGCTTTAGGGGCTTTTTGACTAGGTACACAACTAAACATATCATTTTCACAAATCATTTATATGGCTGCACCATATTATCAAATATTTATATTTTATATACACATAGATTAACAAACAACACTTCATGTAGTAGTTTATTTCACTTCCCTTACAATCACTTTAAAGCAATATAGTTCAAATGTATTTATTTTTTATATAAGTCATCTTCACAAACACACACATAATCTATATGATTAAATATATTATTTAAAAATTCATTATATAGAAAAAATAGTAATATACACAATTCACAATTATAAACTCACATCACTTTATATAATGTAATAAATAAAGATGATTGAAATAATATTGATTTATGACATCTGGACAGTCAGCCTATGCGGTTTGTTTTCTTTGTTTCTTTGGCGATCCCTCCAATAGATTTATAAATCTCAGAAATTCAAACTATTGTACTTTTCACACTATATCACTAATATATTGGGTTCATTCTATTTCATTGGACTTTACATGTTTTCATTTAGTATACTTTGTATATTTATAAAATAATGAAGCATTCACTGGAGACTTATACCATTCTTTAATACATTGGTATGGTTAATCAGTGGTTTATATAAATCACATTGAGATTCATATATTGATACTGTCTTAAAAAGTCATGTGGTATAGTCCATTTTGTATCCTTATGCTTTACTATTGTTGACATCAACAAATTACTAATGACAACTTTATTCCTTTCTGCATAATATTTTGAACTAGAGGTATTTTATCCCTTTTATTATATTTTAGTTGATATATCCAACCAGTGATTTTTATTTTTATTTTTATTTCCAGTTTTATTTTTATTTTCATTTTTTAGTTTCATTGGGGTTAAATTGACTATTTATAATTGTATGTTTTTATTTTATTTGATTATATTGGTAATTAATTTTTTGTATATTCATCATCCATTCATTTTTCTTTTTCTCTTTTAGCATTTAAATTTTGACATTTGCAAAATTGTTTTTGTGGACAAATTCTATGAACCAATTGGTAATTTGGCATAAATTAAAAACTTTTTTGTCCATATCTATTCATTACTAATACTTAATTTTTTTATTTTCCTTATTATTATTATTTTAATTTATCATATCTATACTATCCTATAAAGCCTATCTTATAAGACACAATAAATGAAACTTTAGCATTCAATTACCTTGTTGGTTATATTGAATTATATAAAATTCATTTGATATATAAAAAAAAATTGTATGCAAAAGAAAAATATTTATATTTGAAATTAAGAAAACATTTATTGATTATTGATAGATCATCAGTATCCTTTGACATCTCTGCAAATGCATGTAACCTAGAGAATACAATCAAAATATGTTGATATATATATATATATATATATATATATATATATATATATAATTGAAAGTGGCTATTAATCCACACTTATTAGGGTTTGATAACTAAATATAGACCTAGTAATTTAAAATCAATAGGGCACTGTCTGTAAAATTGCAGTTGTAAGTACATCAATGTTTATAACTAACCAATTTATTTGTATTTTTTTGCACATTATTTTGCATTTATTTAATATACAGTGGCGGTTAAACTTACTCTCACGCGGCCTGCACCGCGGGTAATTTGAAACCCCGTGCAGACGCGGCCGTTTTTTTTTCTGGCGCCGCAGGCGCTTCTATTGTTCAGCGCCATTAGGCACTAATTGTAGAAACGGCCGCGCGTGGCGTGAGATGCGGCTGGCGCGCGGCCAATTCCTTCCGGGAACAGGAAAATCAGCCAAAAAAAACAGGTAAACGTTAGATTAATTTTAGCCGCGGCTGTAGTTTCATCTTTTTTTCTGTATTATTATATTATGTACAGTCAATAAGTAGATATTTATTATGTAGCTGGAAATTTCAATTAATTAGTGTTAGCACAGATGACCTAATTCACATTATGATTGGACTTATTTCATTCTCATGCTGCTATTGGACAGAAATACTCATAAATAGCAGCCCAATGAGAATACACGTTATCCCCTGATGAAATCAGTTACCGGAAGAAATGCGTAGGGCACATGGTTTTACTGAGCTACGGTGGTGGATTAGCTCATACGTCTACTGCCAGAAAGGTGAAGAAATTCCCTGAGCCGCACGCAATACGTAATACAACCTGCCAGGAACTACAGGCTGTTCATTTGAGTTGCCGGAGGGACGATTCATCGTGATACACCGGCAGCAGTGAGGTCTGGCGTAACGGAGCAAGCGGTCGGCGAGCAGGCTACATGTTGGCGCATGGGTTTACCCATACAATGCTTTATTTGCATTGACAAATTGAGTGTGCATTTGTCTTGTCATTTTTATTAAAATTTTGTATTTGGATTTTACACATGCATTGGGCACTTTTTTTCTCTTTTCTTTCTCTCTCTCTCTCTCTCTCTCTCTCTCTCTCTCTCTCTCTCTCTCTCTCTATATATATATATATATATATATATATATATATTGAATAAAATGGTCTTTTAGTTTAACTCTTTGGACAACATGTTGTAAGCCCTTGAGCCCCTCCAAGGCAGACCACATATCAAGGGTCCTAACACTAATATAAATTCTTAATAACCTGTACATTACCAGAAAATGAGTTGCATAGTTCTAAGTCTGATTGAAGCTCTTATTAACCTGTATACCAGGAAAAGCACTCCTTATTAGATTTGTCACAATCAAACTGCATGCAGTTTCCCATGAGGGTGGAAGGTGGAATGGAGTGAGCTTTAACCATTTAAATACACAGTACAGTACAGTGTCATTGGATGTAGCACTGGGCTCTGTCTGTGTTTCATGTTCTGTCTCTGGTTTTAAATATTAATTGCCATGCTCAGTAGCACTCTTTGACACTTATGCGTATATATATATAAATATATATATATGTTGTGGTTATTTGGGGGGTTCAATATGAGCTTATAGGGGTCCTGTATGTTTTGCAATTGTCATCCAATACCTGAGTCCCAATGTTAGAGATAGAGCCCAAATCGCATATAAACAATTGTAAGCTCTATGCCCAGTGTCTTCGTTATTCAACCTGAATTGTTCCTGTCGCTGATGAACTGCTAGCCTGAGTCCTGGGCTATTTCATTGTACCCTTCCTAAGTAAGTATATATATTTTCATTTGTTATTTGTCCAACAATGTGTGTCCACCTGTCTTTTAAGGAATAAAATCTCTTTATTATATCACAGTCGTATTCAATTCAACCCATAGTATTTGGTGTATATTATAACCCTGTGGCTACCGTGACAGTGTCTTTAAATTAATTGATTATAAGAATGTAAGAATGTAATTATGATAATTAAGGAAAGAGGTGCAACATACAATTTTTTTTATCTCAAATAATTGCTAGGAAAAAGGTACTGTTAAAAACAATAAGCCATTTAACCATTAAAAGTGCTATTACAGCACTGTGCAGTAAAGAAAACATATTGAAAATGCTTTACTTACGCGGTAATGACTGTTGGTATCCACTTGACATTTTTGGCCTTACCGTGAGCATGATAGCTCACAGTGGCTGCTGGTACAACGAGGCCCGTTCTTAACTAGCATTGAATCTGTGAAATTTGTTGTCCTCTCTTGTACATATCCTGTATTCTCATGCTGAGATCCTTAGAAATGTTTTTAAATGGCATTGCTGCATTTAGAAAGAAATACAAGCACAAGAATGTATATTCAATGTGTAGTCGATGTGTATTCAATGTGCAGTGAATCAACAAAATGGATGGTGTATTTATTCTTTAATGAGCCTCATTACAGTACGCAAACTTTAAACACCTGCACCTCGTGGCCATGCACGCGAAAAAAAATCAAACAGCGGCACAATGTATAAAAGGTTACACAAATTGCATTGCCTACCACTCGCTGATTTGTATCTGAACTTGCCCTTGTCCAGATACTGCATTGTGCCATCTGCTTCCATGGATCAACCCCGATTCTACGGACTCAGGAATCTGCTTTCTTCTGCCGTGCCAGCCACGAAAAAGCAAAAGGCGGAAGCCTTTTCCAAGCTCAAGCCAAAGCGAAAGGATAATAAAGAATACGTTCAGACGACTCCAAAGGTTAAGTAGCCTGGGCCTTATTACATCAAGAAGAAATTTGCTGGCATAGAAAGAAAGCAACAGGCTTCGAATCCACCAGCACCCATCCACGATGCTGCTCTCCTGGGAACCCCCAGGTCACCTGCTCCTACACCCATCCACGATGCTGCTCTCCCTGGAACCCCCAGGTCACCTGATCCTGCACTCATCGATGATGCTGCTCTCCCGGGAACCCCCAGGTCACCTGCTCCTGCACTCATAGACAACACTGCTCTGCTGCTGGGAACCCCTATCTCATCCGCTCCAGCACCCATCCACTCAGATGTCTACTGCACTCCTTGCACAAGATACAGCTCGTTCGCCCGCATGCTGAATGGGTTAAATGTCGATATCCCTGACAACTCTATGGTGCTAATGATAGATCTTCTTTTAGTGACCATGTTAAATATGGATAAGCGGATGAGAAGATGGAGAAGCAGATTTAGAATATGGATAAGCGTATGGAGAAGATAGAGATTGACATAGAGGGGATACATTGTTTGCTTGGAATTCCTGCCCCTGTATTTCGGACGAGGGAGCAGGAGGGTGGCATGGATGTTACCTTCACGCTTCCATCACCAAGCGCACCCCCTCCATCTGAAGAATATGTGTACATGTATGCCATTAATGAGGATGACATGACAACCCCGTTAAGACCACGACAGGAGATGACAACACCGATAAGGCGACTACGACAGGAGTAAAGCAACCTCCCAGACCTCCTACCCTCACCCGCTTCCAGAAGCACACCCGCTCCCAGAAGCACACCCGCTCCCAGAATCACACCCACACACGCTTGCATTGAAACGGTGCCCGACATCAGCTTGCGCGACCTGCCCCAGCAAGTCAGGGAGAAAACAAGGTTCAAGTGCTGGTATAGCCCAAAAATATGCCCTGTCCATCTTCAAACACCACGTCAGTTATGAGGTGTACTGGGGGTGGACCCACAAAGTGAATTACGAAGGGAATCTAATCAAAAAGTCTCTTCCTGAAAATTTAAGGAGAACAATTGTGGAGGAAGAGCAGTGCTATTTTAAAATTAACAATCATTTAATAAGAATCGGGAGAGACTCCATAAATGGCATTTTGAGGCAAATCAGGGCTCGGCCCTGGAAGGACAGATTGGTGGGGATCGACTTCGCTGCTTAATGGTTCGTCTGTTCAAAAGTTATAAAAAAATGTTTTTACTCCAAAACATTAAAAAAAGTTGATTCTTTTAAATTGTTTCATTGTGTCACCTTTTATAAGAAAATACAGTGTTTCTAAAACATACAGTCAGTAACGTTGGTTAAAATCAGTCCGTCCCTCAAGAAGGCTACAAAAAATTTCATGAATGGATAGGGGGTGGGGGGCGGGGGGAGGGGGTGGGGTGTTGATAAGCGGTTGCATTATTGTTGTCTTGTTAGTAAGACTTTGCGTGCGAGGTGGATGGAGGGGTGGGGAACTGCTACTGTTGAAGTGTGTACAGGATTAGTTAGTGAACACAGTAAGGGCTTATCAGCCTACAAGAATTTTCATGAATGGCTCGAGGGGGTGGTTTGTGTGGTGTCTCTTGTTCACATACACGCATGCGCATAAATGTGATGACACGCATATGCGTTTCAACAAGGTATACTTATTAGAATGCCCCTGCGGGTTACAGTGCGTGGGAAGGACAGGGAGGAAGCTCCAACGTAGATTGGCAGAGCATGTTTACAATATAAAAAGGGGGTTGGAAACACATAGTGTGTCTAACCACTTTAAAAGTAAACACAATCAAAATCCAGAGGGATTGATATGTAGGGGCATAGAATGCCCTAAAGCCAATTGGAGAGGAGGGGACAGGTTAACCCATTTATCCAGAAGGGAGACCTTCTGGATTTATACTCTCAAAACCTTGTCACCACATGGTTTAAATATAGACTTCGATCTGGCCTCCTTTTTGATAGATTAACCCCTCCCTGTCTTATACAATAATCAATCATGCAACAATTGTTTTCATTTTGTAATTCTATACAGTATTTGGAAAGGCAGGAAATGTCACTTTTATGAGCTTGGTGCATTGCCACTTAATCCCAGGGATGATTCCCTAGTGGTTTACATCATGTAAGTAGTATGTGTGCAATTTTATTCAGTTTATCTGCTTTTTAATCAATTAGCTTGTAATTAGTATGCAAACCCCCTCCAGGGTATATATATCAGTAGACAGCAACTCCCCCCTCATCCACTGATGAAGTGACCACATTGCGTCACGAAACGCGTCTGGAGAGGGAGGAGCTAGAACTGACACGGTCATCAGGAGCAGAGAGATCAGGAGAGACGCCTGTAGCGCCGGGTCATTGCATTTTTGTATTAAGGTACCAATGAGACATACTGTACAGTACATGCATGCGTCTACAGTAGCTGTCCATCTATTGTTCAGTATCTACTGTTGAAGCTGCTCAGCCAATGATATTGATGGACTACATTTTCTCGAACTGTGACTAAAATAATAGAACTAAATAACCATAAGCAAAGCGATTGATTACAGGAGAACGGACCGATCTGATGTAACTAATCGCTTGTCTGTGTGCATAATGTATTGATATTTAAAAATATATATATATACGGCGGCTGTACTGTACCTTAACTATAGACTTTGCTAATTGGTTGGCGCCAAGCCACTGACAGTCCCGTATTTTTGCCAGTCCCTGCCAGTCCTGTATTCTTGATTATACACGTAGTTGACAGGTGACAGCGGAACTGCTACACCTGTAGTTGAGCGCTAATGAAGTTGGAAATCTTTTTGGTACATGCAAGCTTGCTGGTATCTGTACGTGAAATCTTGCTCAGGCTGCAGGTATCCTGGCGGGGACAGATAGCAAGGGTTGCCGGTCACCAGGTTTTCACTGATGGTCATACTGTTATTGTAAGCTGGTGCTGGCACTGGCGCCGGCGCAGGTGCTGTTCCATTGCTGGCCTGGGACTGACGAATCTTAGTTGGTTTTACCATGACCTTTCGCCTTTTGAAGTCTCTATGATCAAAGATACTGGAAAAATCTGGCACCACACACCAATACCCTCCTCTAACTCTGTGTGCAGGAGCAATACGAAAAAAACACAGATCGATACATAACATTTTCCTTATTGCACGCTTCCACAAACGAGCATCTGGTGAAAATTTGTAAAAGTCATAATTTTTGATAAATATTGATAAATTTGACCAACTGTGGCCATCTTATCATCTGCTGCATTAATTGCGGACCATATTAATTAAGCGTACGTTATGTCAGGCTTCTAGCACATGTACTGCGACAGTGTACACATTTCAGAACAGTAGAAATCCAGTACTGTTTTGTAAAACATACATTGTGCTTTGAGTTTTTATTATGAAACGCCTAAATTGATACAGTAACTTATTCTGTACCAAGGTCAATTCACAATGGACCACTGTAGTTTTTTTTAAATATCTGCAAGTCGACACATTACTGTACACATTAGAATTCATTACAATTCAAGAATATCTGCCACCTGGCGGATACACTAAAATTGCCCCCAATTAAATCCGAACTATTATAATTAAACAGATAAACCGCGGATCAGCTGCGGGTGCAGGGCGGCGCGAATGCCGCATGAATGCTGGATGCCCATTTTATGAAGGAAAAAAGGGGGGAAAGTTTGCGCCAAAAAAAAAAAAGAATTTTTCCTACTGTTCAATATGTGGTTCCAGTCCTTTCCACAGAGTGATTTCGCTGCCTGAGTCTTTCAGAGGTTATTCACCAACCTCTGTGTGGATTTGAATAGAATAAAGGGTGGAATGTCCTCGGGCGCGTCACTCTGCTTGCGGCTCCACGGCGTGTATTATATGCAAGGCAAAGGAGAGAGAGAAGGGCCACAGTGAAAAAAGACAGCTCAAAGTTTTGCACACTTTTTCAACAGGGTGGAGGGAAGGGGGGGGGGTTTAGGAGGGGTGAGAGATGAAGACAAGGGATGGCTGTTGTTAATTCAAACTTGTTGACTGGGGACACACTCACATTAAAAACTCTCAAAACTTGAATTGATGTCTCCTCCTCTTCTTGTACTTGGTGTCTTCAACAGATGTCTTCTCTTCTATGTGCAGGTGGATGGATTGAGGCCGAGGAAATGCCTCCTAAGATCTTCAAGCGACCGATATTTTCAAGCATACTGCACCGACACACTTTATTCGAGCAAATACCCGGTATGTACCTGGCAGATACCTGGAATGCGCCACTCCTCACCTCTGACAAGCCCCGTTGCATTTGCCTTCCCAGCCTGGGTTCATGCCTGGCTGATGGGCGGCTGATCTGTTAAATGATAATGATTAGGATTTAATAGGCTGCAATGCTTCGCGTGTCTACCAGATGGCATAAATTCATGAATTGTAATGCAGTATATATATATATACTGTGCAGTATTGCAGCCAGCGGGAATAAAATGCTTCAATCCCTGCTTGGAAAATAACTCAATGCACTCGGGCAGAAAACAGTCACAAACCTCAATACACCCGGGTATACCCGAATTCGTGGGACTAGCCAAGCTCGAATAAAGTGTGTCGCCAGTGTAGAAAGGAGATGTCGCCGGGCTCCACAGTATATCCCTCTCTGGGTTGTAGTGTTGCTTCTCGGCTGATCCCTGCTGGCAGAAGGTCTTTGTATCTGTATATGGGGATAATTCTGGCTGCAGTATGGATACTTAAGGCCCGTGCACAGGCTATGTTCTCCTCCGGCCGCCTATCTCCTCCACAGATGTAGTCTTCAGCTTCGTTACTCCGTTGCGCGTGCGCATGCGCAGACGGCTAGATGCTGGGCCAGGATACAGGGAAAGAAAACTCCTCGCTACGGTGGCTTGGAAGGACCAAAAAACGTCAGACGCGTTTCGCCAATGCTTCCTCAGTGACGGAATCCCATTTTATTGCACGTGGAATTAAGAAGATGCAGTCGCTACGCCCCCAAGAAGTTTTAAAATAAAGGCAGGCGCAGCAGTATGTAAGTACCTCCCGGTCATTGGAAATGGCTCATTTAGACTTAATTTTGTAGTCATTCGGACGAGGAAAGTTTAGTTCGTTAGCCCAGACCCCAGTAAGTGTGTTTTCTATTGCATATTGTGATCCATTGTGTGTATGTCTTTTCCTGGAATAAATTACAATTTATTTTACCTTCTTGTTTTGCTCAATCATATAATCCCGGTATAAAAGTTGCAAATTACCTGGACGCCCGTGACAAACAGTTAAAGTCCTATTAGCATATAGCTAATTTTAAGGAAAATTTGTTCTTCATTCACAATTTAACAAATGGCCCTTTTAAACCCCTTTTTTTTAAATTAATTATTTCCTGTTTTAATTTATTGAATTAAGAGTAAAAAGAAAAACAGCTTGACCATTGGTTTACATATTTTGACGGTACAGTAATATTCCTTTAATTGATGATGGATTTTCAATAAATTAGAAGCATTTTGTCAAGTAAACTGTTTTAAGGATTGTATCAGTTATTTCATCTTTCAGAATTCTCACATGTGTATATAAATGGGAAGAAGATTTTTGTAAAAATTCAGTGAATTACTTTACATACTTTGGCTTTTCCTACCTGTTGTAGGTTGTATAGGTCCATGAGAGAAACAGTAGGAAAAAGCAGGCACAAATAATACAGGAAAAAATGAATAAAGGATATCCAAGGGAGCGTGTGCCCATTAAAAGATGTATTTAATGGAATCTACAAAAATAACAGCAGCATTATGGGGTACAAGGCCCCCCATCAACGCGTTTCGAGCGCAAGCTCTTTTTCAAGGTGACTAAACAGTACTCACCTAGATGTTTTTATAACCCCTAGAAGCGCGCCATTAGCCACTAGCCGTCCACTTCCTGAAACTTTCAGAAGCGACGTCGGCATGATGACGTCAGCGCGCAACGTGGGGAATACAAAAAATACAAACTTTATTAACAAAAATACAAAAATGACAAAACAACAGATCTAAAGCTATAGAATCAGATAGGAGTACCTGGTATGTCCTCTAAGAACAAAAAAACATTAAAACAAAGAGCAAAATGCAATTTAAAAAGAAATATCATAAAAAAAGCTATGAATATTCCTACTAATAACAAGAGAGAATATACCAAACAAACGGATAGACTTGATGGTAATAATAATATAAGTGCATATTCATACATAGGGTATAAATTAAAGCTGTTTAACTGAATGCCGATTAAGAAGTCCTAATCCATTTGAAAAAGAAAAAGTAGTATAATGTGCTGTGATATATTAGGAAGTGACTGAACTATGGTCAATATTTAAACAATAAATTCCTAAACATTTATAATGCTTAATCCAATTGGGTAACATGTACTATCAAAATAATAAACCATAATAAGGGATAACCGCCTATGCTGAAGCTATGGTAATGCTAATGATCTTAATAAATAAGATAGCTGTAACATCCTACCTAGCCAATTCCAATCTGGCTTTCGTCCCAAACACTCCACCGTAAGTACCCTGCTAAAAGTTTGCAATGAAATCCAGTGTGGAATGGAACGGGGACAACTCACTGGTGCAGTATTCCTAGATTTTGCAAAGGCTTTTGATACAGTTGATCATGCTATCCTGCTTAACAAACTCCAGAGCTCTGGAATAGGGAAGCATGCTTTAAACTGGTTTCATTCCTACCTACCAGGAAGATCCCAACATGTGTCCATCTCAGGCTCTAACTACAACCCCCTGGATATCACCTGTGGTGTCCCGCAAGTCTCTGTTCTTGGGCCCCTACTCTTCTCAGTGTTCATTAATGATCTTCCCACAGCTTGTAAGGAAGCCTCAATACACATGTATGCAGATGACACAATCCTATATGCACACAGCCATAGCCTCTCTGACCTTCAACACATACTTCAGTCTGACTTTTTGAGACTCGAAAACTGGATTTCCCAAAACAAACTGTTTTAAACACTGACAAGACTGTAACAATGGTATTTGGGACCAATACTAAATTCTTAAAGCTTCCACCGACTGAGCTCCATATTAGAACCAACACTAACACCACCCTAACCCCTGTCACTAGTTTTAAATACCTGGGCTTATGGTTTGACTCCCAATTAACATTCGGAATGCACATTGATACCCTGACAACCAAGACCTATGCCAAACTAGGGGTACTTTACAGGAACAAATCCTCCCTAAGTCTCCTGGTCAGAAAGCGAATCGCACAGCAGATGCTAATGGCAATTATTGACTATGGAGACATTGTATATGCCACGGCACCTCAAACCCACCTTAACAAACTTGACACCCTCTACAATTCAATTTGTCGTTTTGTTCTCCAATGCAACGACAACACACATCACTGCGAAATGCTCAAAGAACTAGATTAGTCATCACTAGAGTCTAGGCGCAAAGTTCACCTTTCCTGTCTTGCCTTTAAATTCTTTATGGGCAAGCTACCCAGCTATCTGAACAAGCTCCTCACCCCTACCACATGCAGCACTTATCACCTGAGATCAGACTCCATAAGACTGTTCATGGTCCCAAGGCTCAACAAAGTATCCGGCCGTTCCACCTTCTCTTACCGTGCACCCCAAAACTGGAACAACCTACCAGAGACTCTGACATCCACCACCAGTTTAAGTTATTTCAAATCTAAGGCTGTCTCACATTTTAATCTGGTCTGTAACTGTTTCATTCGCCCATAATATAAATTATCTTTAACTGTGCATGCAATGTCTTGTATATAATGTATACCCTGTTCATTTATGTAACTGTATTTGTAACCATGTATTATTTGTCTTAACTCTGTGCCCAGGACATACTTGAAAACGAGAGGTAACTCTCAATGTATTACTTTCTGGTAAAATATTTTATAAATAAATAAATCATTGTACAGTATTAAATGAAAATGCAGACAATGTGCAGAAGATGGGGAAACTTCCTAAGGATTTTAAGGAAATACCTTAAATATTAATATACAATATACAACAACTAATTCTCAATTATTGATCATCAAACATCAATCAATGTAGAAAAGGTTGTGGATGAAGACTGAACAATCTTGAGGACATATTCTACTCAGAGTGCGTCATTTTTTCACCTTTTTATTCTCCATTTTCGATATATTATGTTGGGTCACTTTATTGTGAGGTCCCTTACTACAGAGTTTGTGGGGACCCTAGTCCACTAGTCGGTTTATTATGGAGCTGTGATTGTTCTACATGTCATGGGTTGATATCCCTTATCCTTCAATCAGGGAGTTCATATTGCAGGATTCTTCAATCAAGTATTTTGAACTGTTATTGTGGTTTCCTTCGGGTTCCACATTATAGGCTTTTTTTTTTGAGCACCACGCATTTGCTTTTCTATTGTATAGGTCCATGCTAAGGAGAACAGAATATAGGAGGAGGAGCGGTGCAAGATGGATTCTGTAATTTCAAGCAAGTAGAAGAGACTGAAAAGAGCTTGATATTAAAATGCAGTCGTGAATTGCCTGCACCTGCAAACTTGTTACTCATCCAATTGTTAAATAAAAGCATACTGTATAGCATTTCAATGAAATGTAGTCAATTAAAGGCCAGAACCACACAATAAAATATAACAGATAACTATAAACACATTCATCCATTTAATATTTCTTGTGAGAATGGGATATACTTTTGAGCCCAAAGGGCTGTGACAGTATTGAGAGGTTCACATTGTTGAGTGATCAGGGGGGCTTGCATCTCCCCTCAAACTCCTCAGCTCTACTTTTTATATCCATTGCTTTTCTCTAACATGCAATTTCAGACTTTGTATTCTTTATTTAATACAATAAAACAAAAATAGTTAATTTCCTTCACTTCCTATCTTAACATATTTGATGTGTTCCATTTATTTAATGCAATAGGAACAATATAATTCTGTCCCCCAAACAAGGAATTTGACACTCCAACTGCTTCATACTGTATGGGGAACTTATTGCAAAGCAGAATCTTGAAAAAGTAGAACATTCCAACATATACTTAACTCAATGCTCCTGGAAGAAATAAGAAAAGGCAGGGCTTATGCATTCATTAAGCATAGTTATGTCTATTAAGTAATGAGCAAAAAAATACACTGCCGACACAGTTTATCCGAGTGCGGCTCATTCCGCAAGCCGGGAAATGTCCCGGCTTGCGAGCCGCACTCCCTCAGCGTGCCGCGCATCACCGATGCGCGGTCACGCATCATCGGGTGCCAGCGCCCCCTGCACGCGCGTCCAGGGCTCCCCGAGGGAGCCCTGGTGTCCCGCGATCACGGGACGGCGGCAGGGTGTTCCGGGGGACCCGGCGGACCCGGCAGCGGTAGGGAGAGCACCCCGATCGGAGGGCGCTCTTCCGCTGCTTCGGCGCGCGCCCGTCACCCTGCGGCGCGCGCCAGGATACTGCTGCGGCCAAGAACGGGCAAATGCTCGAATAAACTTGGCCGCAGCAGTAGAAGGAGCTCACAAAAGATTTTGGTAGTGTCAAAAGACTTCCAAGTGTATTAATACATCAGAGTCAATACAGGTAACGTTTTTGGACACAAGGTCCCTTCCTCAGACCAAACACCTCATAAGTGATAAGCTACAAACATATATATACACTCCCACAAGGCAAAATTATTCACCTACCCCCAGCAACAATCATATAGCCAACTGGTTAGAGTCAAAAGAATTGTAAAAGATAATACCAAGTTACCCATGCGGATGGAAACAATGGGGAAAAAAATCCTATGTAAAGGGTACAGTAATAAGACCATTAAGGATGCAGTGAACAAGGTACACTGCCACACACGAGGGGAACTATTGGAACATAACCCTAGGGCACCAAGGGCACCAAGGGATATACCTATAGTATAGCCTCAAACAAGATACAAAGAGCAGTGTCTAAACACTGGCACGTTTTACAAGGTGATTCCACCATTTGCTGGATTGCACCATCTGTTTAAAGATACCCTTATTTTCTCATACAAAAGGCCCCGCAACATCAGGGATATAGTGGTAAAAGCGGATTTACTGAAACCAACACAACAAACTTTTCTAACAAAACCTCAATTTGGAACTTTCCCGTGTAGGAGTTGTGTCCAGTGCAATGGGATAATAAGGGGTGAACACTTCAGCCACCCCCATACAGGGAGGCAATATAAGACCAATGGCTTTTACCTATATTGTGTATTTGCTAAAGTGCCCCTGTGGACTGTTGTACGTGGGTAAAACCATTAACTCGTTGAAGGAACGCATATCACAACACAAGAGCAATATCAGAAACCCACTACCTGACACATCAGTGGCACAACACTTTAGAGAAAGAGGACATAACCAATCGCAGTTACGGTACCGGATAATTGATCATGTTAAACCTCTCTGTAGAGGAAGGGACAGAGAGAGAATTATCCTGCAAAAAGAGGCAAAATGGACCCATACATTGGATACGGTAACCCCTAGAGGTCTGAACGAACTATTAGAACTCCTTTGGTTTCTATGAAAGGGGGGCAGCCTCTTATGCAGACCCACTTCTCTGCGGATGGCCAATAGGGGGTCTTGGTTATTGTCACCAGTCCCCAAAAGGGCCAGGACTGCTAAGGGTCTTGCATTAATTCTGTATGTATATCTGTGTGCCATTAAACTGCTGTCCTATACTAATATCATATTGCCATAATCAGACCCAACACTTAGGATTAATATAGTGATTATGTACTTACTCATCTGGTTATCCGTCCCCTGTGGGCTGTCTATCTTGTAACACATAATTTATTCAGTTAAAATACAGTTATCTACTATGTATTTGAATTATGATCTAACATAGATCTATTTAACTTTATTTCCAGCTTAATTTCCTATGTGTATGGACTTCACATCAAAAAGATCTGTAAACAACAATATACATTGGCATCAGCCCTAGTTTGCATATTTATTGTGCTTACATGAATTGGAATCTGGTCTCCTCCCCCTTCTCCCTCCCCCTGCTTAACAGTCCTGCTATTTCAAGTTCCCAGTACTTTCTCTGCATAATTTCATGTTTTTATGTCTGTTGCCTAGCAACATGACGTCATCACGTTGCAACGTTGTAACGGCACGTGCGTCGTTACGTCGCATCACCTGATGCCGTCAGTTGCTGTGGGCAGGCCTTCCTAGGCTATTGTAGGGACACAACCTCTCCCTGTGCCCTTGTCTGGGCTGCTGCTAGAAGGAGTGATGTCGCCGCATCGTGACATCACGTGCGTCGTGACGTGATGCTGCGCGGTGATGTCGGACGCTGGGGCTGGCCCAATTAGGCTGCAGAGTGGCTGCAGCCCTGCACTACAGGAGTTGCTGGGGGTAGGTGAATAATTTTGCCTTGTTGGAGTATATATATATATGTTTGTAGCTTATCACTTATGAGGTGTTAAGTCTGAGGAAGGGACCTTCTGTCCAGAAACGTTACCTGTATTGACTCTGATGTATTCATACACTTGGAAGTCTTTTGACACTACCAAAATCTTTTGTGTGCTCCTTCTATTTTTTTGCTCATTACTGTTACATAGGATCCAGCTTTGGGACGCCGGGATCAGCAGGAGGTAAGCACCAAAAGTGAATATTCTGTTAAATTTGTTTAAACAGTGGTGTACCATTTATACCTTTTCTCATACTGGTATGTCTATTAAGTCTACTTTAATGCTAAAATATGAGTTTTATCCATAAAGTTGTAAGGAATCCGCTCCGCGGTTTACTGGTTGCTTTACCTTGCAGACTTGTGCAGTCCTGGAGCACCTCTCCTGATGTTTGCTGCAGCCTGGATTCACTCACCAAAGCAATACACACTCCCTCTGGTATCTATTGCAGCTGTGCAGCCTTTCATTGCAAACTATACTTGCATTCACTCATTAGGGGCAGTACCTTCACACCCCCGCCGGGGATTGGCCCGCTGGCCTTTAAGTATTGCTTGCCCATAATGCTCCTTGCCGAGCATAGTCCTAACTGGATGTCAACTGTTTTGCCACAAGCTCTCGCTTGTTCTCCTTTGCTGATACCAGGTCACGCCCTGCGTCCTTCAGCTTCCTTCAAGCCGCTTGTTCTCCCATGCTGATTCCAGGTTACGTCCTGCATCCTTCAGCTCCCTTCAAGCCGCTTGTTTCCTTGTGCTGATACGGAGGTATTCCCTGCGTCCTTCAGCTTCTGTTCCCCTGTGCTGAAGCAGAGGTTTCGTCCCTGCGTCCTTCAGCCTCCTGGATTCCTGCACTAAAGTAGAGGTTCGTCCCTGCGTTCTGCAGTCTCCTGGATTCCTGCACTGAAGCGGAGGTTTCCCTGTATCTACAGCTTCCTGGTTCCTGGGGCCTACTCTTTCCCTAATATAGAGAGGCCGTGTCCTGGTTCCTGCGCTGAAACAGTGGATTCCCTTGCCCGCTCAGGACTTTTGCGTTGTAGCACTGGTGCACCCGTACAGCAAGACGGTGTGCTATTCTGGTCTGCCTACCATCTCCTGTGACCAGCACCATGGGCCATGGTCGTCGCTCGCGCAAAGGCCAACCCCGCGCTCCTAAGCTGAAGCGGGTCTCTCCTATCTCCTTGTTGCCAAACTCCTGCATGGACAATGTTTATCCTGACGTCTCCTGTTCTGACCCTGGCTTGTACAACGACGACGCTGTCTTCTCCAATCCTGATCCTGCGACATACGACTACGAACTGCGCAACCCGGATCAGCCTGCGCGGTCTCAGGTCGGTGCTTTTACAACCCCACCTCAGCCTCGCGGTCCGGTCCTGGTTTGTGGCGAGCAGAACCCTGACAGTATGCTCGGCCACACAAACTCGGACCCCGCTGAGGTGAGGGTTGGTACGTTTTTTTCTGAAATCCTGTCCCGACCTGTAGACCAGTCCCAGTATCAAGACTGGTATCTGTGCGATATACTACCCCTGATGGAGGATCCATGTATGTTTGATGGTTTAACTCCTTTGCAAAAGAAATGCCGTAATGATCTCATTAGTAAGGCTTCCTGCCTCAGAGACTTAAAACAGTATTTTGCCACTTGTGTCCTCTCCCCTGATTCCCCTTCTCCCTGGGATAAGGTGAATTCTGTGAAACGGGCCAACGCCTGTAGGACTCTCAATGCCCTGGCTTTGTCATTGGACATTCACGTAGTACTCCCGGACCCTTTCGTCATGGTGGCTCTCGCTCAGAGTACGCTGCATTTACTTTCCTCGGTATTGGACGTTCGCCTGTTAAAACAGGATCGCCTCCTGGCTGCCTACGCCGCCATTTGGCAGTTCCCCTCTGCTGCCAGTCCTGTCGCTAAACCGGAGGACGTATCTCCCTCTCCGGGTGATGATCAAACGGACCCATTAGCAATTTCTCCTAACGTTGTAACTGCCACGGTTCCTAGCCCTGATTGTATGCCCGGGTTCCTTGACTCCAATGATATGTCTACATTAACCCCTGCCAATCAGGTCTGTGAAGCTCCCCTGGAGTATACATGTGTTTCGCTAACCAACACTAAGGTTCGAATATCAGAGAATAAGTCCCTTAGTTCTCCTATTTCTAGCTCTAAATCCCTCTCTCTAGGTCTTGAGGGTTTTCCAGCTTTAACCTCTGCTAGGCAGTCCTGTGTGCTTTCCCCGTCAGAGAAAGAATCCCTAAGTTCTGTTCCCAGGGTCATTTCTGTATTAACCCCTGAGGGGCAGCTCTCTGAGTCTCCTTTGATAATTCCCTGTTCTCTGCCAGCCACGGTCACGCCCCTAGCTCCAGAGGAGAGATCCCTTGTCTCTCCTAATACAGAGAAAAGATTTCCTGTGTTTTACTCTCAGGCACTGTCTGCATTAACCCCTGTAAATTCTTGCTGCCTCCAAGTTAATGCCTTCGTTTTAGCCTCAGAGAATGAGTCCACAAGTCAGACAGCAGAGGTTGCATTGAGGGTTTCCCATAACCGTACGGAGTCTCTAGATATTCTTTGCTATAAATCCCCTGCTTCAGCTCAAGTTTCCGCAGTTTCGTCTCCGGAGACTTCGGCTAAAGTTCTGGTTCCTGTTAAATGTATTCAGGAGTCAGGTTTTTCCCTAAGCTTAGTCGCAGAGTTCCTTCTCCCGGGTATTTCACTGAACCAGCCTGTCGCCCACATAGCGGTGATCCCTGCTTCAGCGCATAGTTCCCACATTATGGAGTCTGCAGTAAGTTCTGGTTTCCCAGACATTCCTTACCAAATACCTACTTCAGAGACCAGTACAGTTATGATTAACCCCCATGTACTGTCTGAGTTCTCCTCCTCTTTAAGCTTAGGGTTAAAGGCATACAGTAGTCTGTATGTCTCTCCTGGGGTTCATATTGTGTTCCCAGGAATGTTTGCTGACGCACGGTTTTCTCCCAAGAGTGACGCTTTTCCATATAGATTAGTAAAAAGCTTGCACACTCTTTCCCTTTTCGCTGAATTGTGTCTTTCTAGTTTTGAGACTCTGAGAGGTAATGATTCTCCTTCTGATTCTGAAGCTCTTCCTACAAGGAGTATCCTGTCTGGGGGTCCCCCTGATTTCTCTCTCCAGGCTAATTCTCCAGGGATCAGCATATCTGTGGTCACTCCCTTAGTACTGTCTGAGGTCACCATGCATATATTACAAGTCCTGGGGTTTAACTCTGAGCTGTTTAGCTGTCCTGCCTTTGCTGAAACCCAGTCCCTCAGTACTGTGTCTAAATATGCCCCAGCAAACATGGGGTTACTCTGGGAAGAAATTAAAACTCCTGTCTTAAAGGGTATTTTTTCTCACATGTCCAGCAAATCTAGAACCTCAGTAATTGTTTCTAAGTCACTTATCAATACATCTGATTTTTTCTTTAATCAAACCCAGACACCCTCACTATCGGTTAGGAGTCCTGTGATCAGAGATTTTGCACTAGAAAACACACCAATTCATGTTTTTGTCAGGTTAGGTACCCCTGTGGTTAGGGCCATTGCAGTTTCGGAAAAGACTCCTTGTACTCCTAAGGTGCCTGTCATTAAGAGTTTTCATAGTTCATACTTGCTGCTTGTTGATTCTCAGGGCCCGGTCACTGAGGTACAGACTTCAGCTTCTGATGTTAGCTTCCCTCCCACCACTACCCTGGCTCTGCCTTTTTCTCAAGCTACTGATTTGAAGATCCCAAGGACTATTCCTGATTCACTGACAATATTATCTCCCAATGAAGATTTCCCAGTATTGGAGAACTCTACTGTTGTTTGCTTCTCTGCTCCTGCTAAACCATGGTTTTGTCCCTCGGAATTTTCGGTTGCCCCTGTTATTTCCTCTCAGTTGGAAATACTCTGTACGTATCCCAAGATTTCGGTCCCTATGCCTGGTTTACTGCTTGCCTTGTCACCTTCCATACCAATACCGGGAGATGCTTCTAACCAGCCTATACCCTTACTAACCATTACCTGGGAACCTTCTAGAGGAAAAATTCCTCGCAAATTCCAACATGCAGTGGTCAGCCAAGACTTTTTCTGTTACAAAGTTTCTCCTGGTGTATTCGATCAACTATCAGGCCCGCTGATCCTAGATTCAGGTTTCTTTATTAAGGACTGGGCTTTCAGTTGGGGTTCTTCTACCGTTTTTGCTCTGGAACTCTCTGGTTCTTCACAGCCCTGGATTTCCAAGACATTTTGCGAGGCGAGCCATGTACCAAGGATGTTTCTTCCATCAATCTCATATCCTAGAACTGTACTCACCAAGGAACTGCTCGTTTACGGATCCCCTTTCCACCTAAAGAACTTTAGGAACAACTCGATGTCTCCGAGACCCATGGATGGCCCTGTCTGGCCGCAGTTTTCACCGTGGGGTGGGGGTACACTAAGGAGTAACCACGAGTCTCTGGACCACGACTCTACCCCCAATCCTAGATGGTTCAGCAACAATTCCCGGTCCCCCAACTCTAGGTGTGCTCATGTTCGCCCGGAGGTCTCGCGTGAAGGGGGGGGTACTGTAAGGAATCCGCTCCGCGGTTTACTGGTTGCTTTACCTTGCAGACTTGTGCAGTCCTGGAGCACCTCTCCTGATGTTTGCTGCAGCCTGGATTCACTCACCAAAGCAATACACACTCCCTCTGGTATCTATTGCAGCTGTGCAGCCTTTCATTGCAAACTATACTTGCATTCACTCATTAGGGGCAGTACCTTCACACCCCCGCCGGGGATTGGCCCGCTGGCCTTTAAGTATTGCTTGCCCATAATGCTCCTTGCCGAGCATAGTCCTAACTGGATGTCAACTGTTTTGCCACAAGCTCTCGCTTGTTCTCCTTTGCTGATACCAGGTCACGCCCTGCGTCCTTCAGCTTCCTTCAAGCCGCTTGTTCTCCCATGCTGATTCCAGGTTACGTCCTGCATCCTTCAGCTCCCTTCAAGCCGCTTGTTTCCTTGTGCTGATACGGAGGTATTCCCTGCGTCCTTCAGCTTCTGTTCCCCTGTGCTGAAGCAGAGGTTTCGTCCCTGCGTCCTTCAGCCTCCTGGATTCCTGCACTAAAGTAGAGGTTCGTCCCTGCGTTCTGCAGTCTCCTGGATTCCTGCACTGAAGCGGAGGTTTCCCTGTATCTACAGCTTCCTGGTTCCTGGGGCCTACTCTTTCCCTAATATAGAGAGGCCGTGTCCTGGTTCCTGCGCTGAAACAGTGGATTCCCTTGCCCGCTCAGGACTTTTGCGTTGTAGCACTGGTGCACCCGTACAGCAAGACGGTGTGCTATTCTGGTCTGCCTACCATCTCCTGTGACCAGCACCATGGGCCATGGTCGTCGCTCGCGCAAAGGCCAACCCCGCGCTCCTAAGCTGAAGCGGGTCTCTCCTATCTCCTTGTTGCCAAACTCCTGCATGGACAATGTTTATCCTGACGTCTCCTGTTCTGACCCTGGCTTGTACAACGACGACGCTGTCTTCTCCAATCCTGATCCTGCGACATACGACTACGAACTGCGCAACCCGGATCAGCCTGCGCGGTCTCAGGTCGGTGCTTTTACAACCCCACCTCAGCCTCGCGGTCCGGTCCTGGTTTGTGGCGAGCAGAACCCTGACAAAAGTAATATCACCTTGAGAAAATTGAATGTTGGATATGTATTGTATGAATTAGAAAGACATGCAATACATTGATTTACAGAGACCTGTTTTGTAATTTGGTTCAAAGTCTTTGAGTTGCAAAGGGTAAGAATTTCAAAAAGTGGATATAGTTCCACGTAATTAATCAATAATTTCATATTGTGATAACTCACATTCATTAACAAGCAAATATTTCAATTATTATTACTTCTCTTTATCTTCCACTAAGGATTCTTTCTCAAATTGGCAATGGATGATAGGAGTCAGCTATGTCTCAGGGCTTTTCTAAGCATTAGATACATAATTGACATAGGTCCTGGAGGGTTTTGTCATTTGTCAACCTAATTAATGGCCAACAAAAATGTAAATCCACACTAAAGGTCATTGATGTTATTTAATAATAATGAGTGCAAAGATGGTAATTGCCAAGTAACAGCCTTAAAACTAAATTGCTTTAATATAACCTGCAGTTGCTATGGACAGGATATGTAATGCCACTAAACGTTTAATAAAAAATAATACAATTCTGGTCAATTCAACTGAAATTCAAATTCACTTAAAATAATACACACACTGATAAAGATAACAGATTTCTGCATGCATCTGGAAAAGGAATAACAATATAACAATATAAAACCCACACTAAATAGGCCACTGTGACGTTATGGGGTAGTCAGGCTATCAAATAAAGGTTTAAGCCCGTGTGTTAGGTTTATAGAGTGTCAGCTCTTGACCGGGTGTTGTATATGCATAACCTGAAAATGTGCAGTAATAAATTATTTTATGGGTTTTTACCTTTCCAGGAGTTCCAGCAAGCAGAGGTGGCTGTGGTATGAGATTCAAGGGGGGTTTTGCGGGGAATGTGTTGGCAGATTGTGTCTATCTAGGCAGGGCCCAGAGTTGCTGGTTCCCCTAAAAATGTACCCAATAATCAGGTTGGTTTCTTGGTTGCATGTAGACACATGGTCCCTGTAATATCTTACCTTGAAAATGCTTTTGCCACTCACCACAGGGTTCCCTGCTTCAGCACAGACCAGAAAGGTAAAACGGGGCATAGGAATGTGAGGTGTCCCTGAAACAGTCAAGGGGTCCCTAGATTAATGGGGACACTCAGTAAAGGCCCCAGACACCCAGAACCAGTGTAGGAGTTCTGAGGTACTCCAATCATCTTAGGGGGATGTGAGGGGATTCTTAGAATCCGTACTAAGTTTATTATAAAGTGTGTGGGGAATATGGCTATGGGGAACAGATGTGCAGCTTCTTCTTCTATTACCATAACAAAAAAGACTTAGGATTGTTAAAGCATATATTTTATTAACAAAGTGTGTTAAGTACATGTATGCTTTGAGCACAGTAAAATGAGGCACAGGGATGAAATGTGTTCCTGTAGCTGCGGAGATCCCTAGGTACCATAGGGGTTCAGGGGATACTCCACCTAAGTTACAAAGCTGAGTTGTTTTGGTAAAATAACAGGTCAAGTTTTTACAATGTATTAGGGATAAGGCTAGTGAGTCTAAAGTAAAGGGTTCATTCTATACCTCGCACCAGAAAAGACCTAGATATTTTATTAAAGTGTACATTTAATAAAGGAATATATGTTTGATGCACTGTATATGAGCTGAGGGGTTTCCAGTCACTGACCCCAGAGACAAGATGGCTACCAAGTTGGTGCCACTCTGTCTGCTCAGAGGTCGGGGATTGAAAGGCTCAGCTGAGCCAGAAGTGTGAAGAGAATTTGGTGTGGGGTCTAAGTGAAGCACCCACATCCTCAGGTCAAAGGATGCAAGGGCATGTCCATGTGGCCTACCCCAGACAGGCAAGAGTCAATCACTGTGGGGGGGAGCATAGGAGGAAGCAGAGGCAGAGATGAATATTTCACCTGCCCCTGGGGACACTCGGTTGTTTAAGAAACCCCATTTAATTGTCATAGATTGGTTGCTAGGGAAATTTCTCAGGCTTTATTATTGGGCAATAATAATTTGGGCATGAAACATCAGAGGTATTATAACCCCTTGCGCTCATCAGATTTGGCAGTTGTCTAAGGTTCTCCAAGATTTGCTCAAGTTTTTAGATTCTCAGGATTCTAAGGGTTTAAGTATGCAGCCAGGAAGATTAGGGGATTCAGCAGAAAGCTTCCTGGATATTTTCTATCCTGTTTTTGCAACTGTTCTCAGGGGAAAATCCTTAAGTAAAGATTCCCTGCATCTAGGAAAGTTAGGTGATTCTCCCAGTCCCAAGTAAGTGTGCTTTTTCTTGTATTTTGTGTAACATTGTGTGTTTGCCTATTTTTAGTGACTAAATTACAATTTATTTCATTATTTCATTATATAATTGAAATGATCCTGGTAAAAAAGGTATAAGTACCTGGTCTCCCATGACAACCACACACGGCCATAACCCCACAGTGCCCTCCAACACAGTGCCCCACCCTGATGGGATATACCCCAAAGTACTGAGGTGCCCCTAGGCACCAAACCACCCTGGTGTCCACAAGAGTCAACACACCCAATGTGTGCAACAGTGCTGCCCACAACTAATGTGTGATTTGTTGGTGCACTTGAAGATACCTGCTGGGTGCTTCAGCACCCGTTAGCATAGACTCAAGACATGGGCTAGTCCGGTCCTATGCCCTCATCGTCAGCGATGAGTCCACCTCCATGTGGGGTGGTATCCAGCTGGAAGGTCTGTGATGGTGAAGGGGTTAACCAGGCTTATAATAAAGTTTAAGCCCACTTGGTTAACCCTAACCTGTGTGTTAGGGTCGTAGAGTGTAAACTCTGGGACCCAGATGTCAAAAATGTATCACTGCAACTGTATACTGTTGTTATGGACGTGCTCGCCACAAACCGGGACCGGACCGCGGGGCTGAGGTGGGGATGTGAATACACTGACCTTAGGCTGCACAGGTGGTTCTGGATTGCGCAGTTCATAGTCATTCATAGCAGGGTTGGGGTGGGAGACAGTAGCAATATCGATTAACAAGCAGGGGTTCGGCAACAGGAAGTCAGGTGCGCTCCGCTTCAGAGTGGCCTCTGCGCTGTAAGGGATCGGGGACACGTTCCCCATGGGATGTCCCCCCCGCTCCGGCTCCGAGCACCACCGCACAAGCCGTGCACCCTGCCATCCGAGTCCCTACCTCCTCCAGTCGGGCGCCGCTCCGCTCCTCTGCGGCACACGCTGTCTCTGACTGCACGCTGCTGGGTCGCGCGTGCAGGAGCCTTACAGGGCATGCACCACCCGGTCCTTTCTGCCTGCCCCCGCATGGCTGGCCCCACCCCCCGCCTGCTGCAGGACCCTATGTCACTCTCCACCACTCACCTGGCTTGCCCCTCCTCTAGGTACCTGAGCCTATCTCCAGCCTATCTCCAGCCTATCTTTAACCTTTTAGCCCTGAGGAAGGAAGTTCTACTTCCGAAACGCGTAGGGTGGGATCTGCTGGCCCTGCTGCTCACTATCGTGACCACCACAGACAGAACTAAACTGAACACGCTGCACACGCTGTTTGACGTCCAGAACGCGGCATATCTGCCACTGCCGTTCTCACTCGTAGTGAGATTCCTGTTTGGCGTATCTGCGGAGGCGGTTCCTTCTGCTCCTGAGCTGACTACACACTGAGGTCTGTAATCACGAGACCTGGAGAAGTGAACAGCACAGAGGAGAGAGTCGAGAGACAGAATATCTGCTGCACAGAGGAGACGCCACGGGCTGCACAGAGGAGACACCACGAGTCTGGTTTATACGAGAGGGGATACTCTCTGATTTATCCACTGCGCAATACCACTCCACGTCTGGTAAGCGGTCACTTCAGCTTCAGCAGCAGCCTACTAGCAGACCTAATTTTTGTTTTAACTATGGTTATGTCCTATTATTGTTTATAATATTAAATGTGTTTTATTGTACCTGTTGTTCTCTCTCAGCTCATTGTTTTAGTCCTGTTTTAGTTATGTTTTTTGTTTTCATTTTTTAACACTGTATTGAATCAGTTGTTTAACAATATTACGCTATATGTTTTATTTTTGTCTTTATTTATATGCGAATCTTCGTCGTTGTGGAGCACATCCCTACACCTGTTCCAGTACCTGATACGGGTTGTATATATCCTTTTTTATATTTGAGGTTATGTGCGAGGCGCCATAGATATAATATTTCACATCACTATCTCTGGGCCTGCCTGGGCACACTTTTCCGCTCCACCTCTACCCCCTATTGGTCCACCAAGATATGTTACCCCAGTCTGCCCTCTCCTTCCTCGCTCTGCATAGTTTCTTGAGGCTCTTGCTGTTCAGAGTTCTATGCCTTGCTCTCTTCTGTGTTTCAGCTCTCGCTCCTGTAGCAACCCTCCCGTATACTACCTTTGGACTTGATCTCGGCTTCCGTTTTGACTACGTGTACCTCTCTACCCCC
This sequence comes from Ascaphus truei, assembly GCF_040206685.1. Lineage (NCBI taxonomy): Eukaryota > Metazoa > Chordata > Amphibia > Anura > Ascaphidae > Ascaphus > Ascaphus truei. The sequence continues at coordinate 210,925,657 of NC_134484.1, read as the reverse complement.
TGGACCTGGCTTTGGACTATGACTACGATGTTTTCTCCTATCCTCGACCCACGGCTTCTGGACTTCACTACTCGGACCTCTGGCGCCCCGGACTCGGCTAGTATCTGGCTAACCCTCTCTCACTAAACCAAGCAACGCACCCTACCACACTCCAGGCATGCCCTCACTGCTGTAATGCTGTTATAACCTTACCCACATCAGTACTGGGGACTGGTCTGGTTTGCGGTCAGTACAGCGTTACATTATGCAGAGCCCACCAAATGCAGACCCCACTGAGGTGGACTAAGGTGTGACAATGGAGCACTGGCAATTCCTGAGCGACCAAGGGCCTAATGCAGTAAGCGCCGAAAAGGCCTTTTTTGCCATTTTTCCACAAAAAATGCCTTTCCGATTCAGTAAGCGCCAAAAAGAGGCCAAAATCGGCAATTTTTGTTCCCGATAAAAACTTATCGGCATGCGGGTGCCGATAAGCCACTTTTCGGCACTTTTTGAAATCGGCTGAATTCTAGTAGCCCCGATCAGCTTTTCGCTGCTGATCGGCACTCTAGAATTGAGATTTCAACGCCAATTCGTCCCGCCAACTAAAGTTGGCAAGTTGGTGGTGGAGAAGCATCGGCAAGGTCGACACTTAGAAAAAATCAGGCCCTTTTCCTGCCTGAGATTGAAGCCGGGGGCCTCCCGGAGCTGACACCATTAATATAAGCACCGGGGACCCCCGGCATGCATCCGAGGCAGGAAAAATGCATTTAAAGCCCACTTCATTACCTTAGCGGCTAATCACTAAGGCAATGAAGGGGTTAACCAGCCGTGCCAGGTTTATTGTGGGTAGCGGGGGTGGGTGAAGGGGGTATTTGGCCCTTGGTGGCTGTTTAGGGCTTGCGGGGGAGTTGCGGGTGGACTTAACCCCTTCACGACCTTAGCGGTTAGTATCGCTACGGTCATGAAGGGGTTAAGCCCTCCCGCTACCCACCCGCAAGCCCTAAACAAACCACCGTTGGAGCTAATACCCACTTCGGCCACCCCTGCTACCCACAATTAAAAAAATAAACACACAACAGCCCCACACTAAATAATAATAATAATAAAAAAAAAAATATATATATATATATATATATATATATATATATATATATATATATATATATATATATATTTTTTTTATTATTATTATTATTTAGTGTGGGGCTGTTGTGTGTTTTTTTTTTTTTTTTTTTTTCAAGTTGTAATTTTTATTATTTTGAAGGTACAGCCAAGATACAGCTTATGAACATTACTGCGTCCTGCGATATCAATAACATATGTGCATCTTAGCAAGATGCAAACGTTAAGCGAAGTTTAACAGGGTGGTATAAACAATGAACATATACGACAAGTATTACATAATATATTTTAAATAATATAAGACAATGGGGAGGGGGTAGGGGGAAGACAGGGAGGGGTGGGGGAAGGAAGAGGGGGCCGTGAACTCCTATTAAATCTGTGGTGCCTGAGTTTATCTCTCCACGTTGGTGGAGATCGAGAGTAGTGTACTGCTAGTATATTGATCTGAAAACTCTAGTCACCCTCCAGACTGTGGACCTTCGTTATCAACCGCATTATAGGAGAACGCATCTACTGATTATTAATGCAGTATTGTGGATCTATTCACCCCTGGGATGTCTGTCTGTTCCAGCCAAGGAGACCAGACTTTTAGGAAATTTCGCCAGTGTCATTAACTAAACTCGTTAATTTTTCCATCTGGCATACAAACCAAATTCTGTTCCGAATCTTGGGGATTATAGGAATTTCATTCTGTTTCCATAGTGCTGCAATCTTGCACCTCACGGCTGTAGCAAAATGAGCTATTAGTTTGAGTTCTGTTTTTGTGATACTCCGAATTGCTCTGCCTAATAGGAAGAGTCCGGGGTCAAATGGAATTTCTATGTCCAATATCCTTTGCAGCCAATCTTTGATCTTTTCCCACAGCGGGGTTAACCGGGGGCAAGACCACAGCATATGTATCAGATCTGCGGGTTCTCCACATTGTCTAGGGCACAATGGGGAGCTTCCCTTTACAAATTTAGATAATCTAAGCGGGGTGAGATACCACCTCATAAGGACTTTATATGCGTTCTCCTTTAATGTTGTGCAGATCGAGCTTTTTGCCACAGAGGTTGCGATTTCGGTCCAGTCTTCCATATCTATATCCTCACCTAAGTCTGCCTCCCATTGTAACATAATAATCTATCCTAGTTTGTGTGTTACTTTAATGCTAGAACCGACTACTTCTCTGTACAACTGCGATGTAAGTCCTTTTGTATTTGTCTTTTTGAGACAGAGTTTTTCGAATTTTGTTAGCGGTGCATGTGGTTTAGAGTTGTTGTAAAAGGCTCTGACCTGGAGGTATCTATAGAATTCTGAGTGTGGGATGTTTTTATCCTCTTTAATTTGTTCAAATGGTATAATTTTGTTGTCGTCCTCCAGGTCCTTTAATCTTGTTATATTATTGTGTTTCCAAATTTGAAAATTTGAGCTAAGCATCCCTGGAGCAAAGTGGGGGTTTCCCCATAGTGGTGTCATTAAGGAATTTTTGGTTGTAAGTCCACATTTGAATTTAGTGGCATCCCAGATTGCTAAAGAATTGGTCATTGAGGATAGCGGTGGGTGTATAGCATTTTTCCTTGCTATTTTTGGGGTCCATAATAAGTTGCTTAGCTCCAGTGGGGAGCAAGCTTTGTTCTCCAATGCAACCCATCTTTTCAATTCTGGGTGTGTCTGCCATTGGGAGAGTTGGCATAATTCGGCCGCTTGATAGTATGATAACAAGCAAGGTACTGCTAGGCCTCCCTCCGATGGTTGTCTCAGTAGGGTCTGTTTTTTAACTCGGGCTTTTTTGCCCCCCCAGATGAAGTTAAGGATGGAGGCCTGTAACTCGCTAATATCCTTCAAATTCAGTGGTATCGGGAGGGTTTGGAACAAGTATAAGATGCGTGGGAGGAGATTCATTTTTACACTAAATATTTTGCCTATCCATGAGAACTTGAATCTCGGCCATCGCCCTATATCTTCTTTCAATATTTTGATTAGTTTAGGGTAATTTGCTTTATATAGAGATCTATAGTTATCTGTGATTAATACTCCTAGATATTTGATTGCTGTGCGTTGCCAGCGAAAGTTAAAATTTAGGGAGATTAATTTTTCGTCTGCTTTTGGTATAGTTACATTTAGGGCCTCGGACTTTGTCTGGTTTATTTTAAACCCGGATATTTTATTAAATTGGTCTAAAAGGCTAAAGAGGTTAGGGAGAGAGGTGAGTGGCCTCGACAGAACCAGCAGGACGTCGTCCACGTATAATGCTATTTTATGTGATTGGTTATCAATTTGGAGTCCTGAAATATCAGGATTGTCCCTAACTTTGGTTGCTAACGGCTCCATGCACATGGCAAAGAGTAGGGGCGAGAGGGGGCAGCCCTGTCTCGTCCCACTCTTGATCTTAAATATCTCTGAAGGAAAGCCTTGATGTATGACTTTGGCTGTCGGCCCTGCGTACAGCGCTATGATAGCGTGTATTAATTTATTCTCGAAACCAAATGCTCCAAGTGTGGCCCGTAGGTATGCCCAGTCGATCCTATCGAAAGCTTTTTCTGCATCTAGACTTAACACCATAATTTGTACTTTTTGTGAATTGGCTATTTCTAGCAGATCAATGATTCGTCGGATGTTGTCTCCCGCTTGTCTATCTTTAATAAAACCGACTTAATCTGGGTGTATCAGTCTAGGTAGGATCTGACTTAATCTATTGGCAATCAATTTAGCGTAGATCTTTATGTCTGTGTTAATAAGCGAGATGGGTCTGTAACTTTTACAATCTAATGGGTCTTTGCCAGGTTTGTGAATTATAGAGATCGACGCTTGGAGCATGTTTTCAGGGAATGGATCTCCTGCTAACACCGCGTTAAACATGGTAAGCAGGTGTGGGGCCAAGGATTCGCTAAATTTCTTATAGTAAAGGCCTGTAAAGCCATCTGGACCTGGGGCCTTTGAGGGTTTTAGATTATCTATGACACTAGTAAGCTCCTCCATGGAGAAATCGCAGTTCAATCCCTCTCTCTCTTCCCTCGTCAACCTTGGTAAATTTGAGCTCGTGAGATAGGAGGCACGTGCTTGCTCCGTAGCCTTATTTTGTAAAGTTTTATCTCCATTATATAATTTCTCGTAATATGCCTTAAACTCCTCGACAATTACGGAAGGATTACCGGAAATTACTCCAGATGATCTTCTGATGGCTTGTATGCTATAATTAGGGGGTCTATTTCTTAATTTGTTTGCGAGCATAGTATCTGGCTTGTTTGCTTTATCAAAAAATTTCCTCTTTGACCAACTCATTGAAATATCAGCCTGGGAGGTCAACAGTAAATTAAGTTCAATTGTGGCGTCCTTGATTGGTTTGAGTAAGCCCGGGTCGTTAGACTGTTTGTGGGAGTCCAAAAGGTTTTTTAACTTGGATTGTAGGAGCTTGATCTTTGCTTCTCGTTCCTTTTTCCGTCTTGAGGCGATACTAATTAAAACGCCCCTTAGGCCTTGCCCCCGCTGCCTGCTACAGCGTCCGCTGTGGCGGACGCTGCGCTCACGAGACCCTCCCCGCAATGGCGCTGGGCCCGCTGCGAGGGGGGGCCGCAGCGCTCGCGCGAGAGCTACTCCTGCTCTCAATAGAATTAAGAGCAGGAACTCGCGTCGAGCGGCTAGGCACGCCCCCCGGTGGTTCAGCCAATGAGGGCGAACCTGCCGGGTGACGTCATGGCCGCGCCCCCGTCACTCCTCCGCCACGCCCCCCCCGGTCTCTGCTCCTGCAGTGAGCTGCAGACCGGGGAATCGCTGGAACGCGCAGCCAAAAGCGCGGGCGCGCATTAGAGCGCCGTGACCGGGGCCTTAGCCTTAGCGTTGCCTTATGGGCTTCCCACAGTGAGAGGCTGGAGTTAACAGAAACCTTGTTTAGACTAAAAAACTGATCAATTTCCTCGGCTACTACTTGGGCTGTCTCAGGGTTTTTTATTAGGGATTCATTTAGTTTCCAATTTGCTCTAGGTCTGTCTAGGGTTAGCTGGGAGCACCTTAGCTCTATAGGCGCGTGATCCAACCATGAAATATCATGGATCCCAGTATGGGAGATCTTCGGGACCAGTCTACTAGAAACAAAGAAGTAATCGATTCTGCTATAGGAAGAATGAGGGTGCGAATAAAAGGTATAATCCCTTTCATAGGGATGTTGTTCCCGCCATATATCTATGAGACTGTTCTCTTTTAGGCCCGAGCGAAGTGTGCGGGAGGCGGTTCGCGTGTTGCGAAGCTGTGAGCCCGATCTGTCTAGTTTGGGATTGAGGGTTGTATTAAAGTATCCTGCTATTATCAGTGGACCTTTAGCGACTTTGCCCAATTTGTTGAATACTAAAGTGAAGAATTTAGGTTCAGTATCTCCCGGTGCATATATGGATGCTATCGTAAGCATCTGTCCATTTATTGAGCCGATTAATATTATGTATCTGCCTTCTGTGTCCCTGACTATTTTATCTGCTTTAAATGGACATTTATTATGGAACATAATTGCTACGCCCTTTGTCTTTTTTTGTGGATGATGAGAGATAGAATTGGTGGAATCTTTTATCTAAGAATTTTGGGGCGCTAGTCGAACTAAAATGAGTCTCCTGTAGGAGTACGATATCTGCGTGTTTACGTTGGTAGTCGGCAAAAGCAATGCAACGTTTTCCGGGGCTATTTAGTCCCTTTACATTATGTGATAAGATTATCAGGCCCATTCTAATATGTCTGTCCAAGCTATCCTAATCATATCCTTGAGTGTGAGGAGTGGGTGTTTATGTATTACCTTCTCGTCGACCCACCGATTTGGAGATGGACGGCTGAGGTGTCCTTTGTAGTATTGCGAGTCACATGGCCAGCTGGGATAGGGAGGGGTAGGGAATGAAAACACAAGGTAAGACAAAAAATACAAAAACTTGGGAGATCCTTTTGGGATCAAAGTCCCCGTCGGATCTCTTGCGCAATGGTGACCGGAAAGGTCCAGTCTTTTTCACCACAAAGGACTTTGTTGAGTGTCCTGTTTCTATCCAGGACAATCTCTTTCGGCAACATAGCGAGGGCCGGGGATGGGAGCCGGCCTCCCTCGACTTTGCTTAATTTAAAAACATTAAATAACACTCATATAACATTCACAGAGAAATAGCAACTTCAATATTAATAACTCTCTAGATGGGTAAGACTATTCTGAGACCAACATGGTTAACTTTACTAACATAACCTAACTAAGGCTAAATATGTGGCAAAATGTATTCCTAAAACAGGTATATCCCTTATTGTAGACTGTCTTGGTCAATTCTGGTCATCCAGGTTACCGGGCTGCACTATGTATCCTGGCACCCGTTCGGCTGTTACCTACTAGTATTACCCCGTAGCTTTATAATAAGAAGTAACAGTGGTATTAAGGTTGGGGCATAATCCTTCTTCCCCCTATGTGTCTTCTCACATTACTTATAACTCAAAGTACATTTGACTGCGGGGCCTACACCTGTATCTTCCTCAACCCCTGCTTTTTTTGTTACTCTGACCAATTAGAAAGCTCAACAAAATAGCTACATTCACATTATGGTCCTGAGTTGGGGAGCCTGAATATCTTTGTAATATTTTATTATCTGCATGTCCAACTTTCAATGACGCGGTAGCTGTCTTGCTGGGACTCGGCCTGTAGCGCGGCTTTCCGTTGATCTGCCAACATGTTCTCGGCTGTTAGCTGAGGGGGATGAGGGGGTGCTGCTCTATCTTTGCTTCTTTGTGCTTTCCCTCTGCTCTCCTGTCTCCTGGGGCAAATCCTCGTAGTTTATCGCTGGTATCAGGAAATCCGGCTGGGTGTACCAAGATGGACACCGCGTCTGGGTGTCAGCTTGAATTGACCAACTTTATTCCACCATTTTGCGAACAAACGGACAGTCTACAGGTATTGCCCTTTTATGCCTTAATTGATCCTTAATTGGTATCAATTGTGTGTCTTTTCTTGGGCTTTTCGCGCCAATGCCGTCACTTTGCTCCAGCTCGGCTCGGGGGAGGAAGTGGATGCAGCAGCTCCGTCCAGGTCAGTGTTTTCGCCCCGTAGGCCCAATTTTTTCAGAAATTGGCCCTTTTCTTCAATCGATCGCAGGGTAACAGCAGCACCATTCCTGAGGACCATTAGACCAAAGGGGAAAATCCAGCGATAACGTACCCCTTTGTCTCTCAGCATCCTGGTTATAGGCAGGAGGGTCCTTCGCTTCGCCAGGGTAGTGAGGGACAGATCCTGAAATATTAACATTTTAATTTCCTTGAACTCCACTGTGCCTGCTGCTCTGGCAATTTGACAAACTGCTTCTTTTATTCGGAAATAGTGAAGACTGGTGATAATGTCTCGTGGGGGATCATTAGGTTGCGGCTTAGACCTCAGAGCTCTATGACACCTGTCCAAATGCAACTCTGCTTCAGGTTTGTCTGGGAAGAGGCTGGTCAGCCATTTTGTGACAAACTCCTCGTGGTCTGCGATCTCCTCAGGGACACCTCGTATCCTTATATTATTACGACGGTCTCTGTTCTCAGCATCTTCTTGCCTGCTGGCTATCTCGTTTATTTGTTCTTGAAGATTGGCCGAGGTTTTATCTTGTCTGCGTACCGCTTTTATTGTGGAGTCTAATTTTGTCTCCATTTCGTCTGTCCTGGCGCCAATGTTGTTAATATCGCGTCGCAGCCCTGCAAATTCATTGTGCATATATGTCTTCATTTTGTTGCAGAATTCTCGCATCACTCTGCGGGTGATTGATTCTGTGTCTGTTGGGGCCGTGCCATCCTCCGGCATTTGTTCTTCCTCGGAGTCTGAGCCTGTGGGTGGCGTAGGGGGGCCCTTTCCATCTTTGCGGGCCGCTTCAGGTTTATTAAGTACGTGGTAAGTACTGTGGATGCACGGCTTGATTTTGGTTTGGCTGGGATTGCGAGAGCTTCCCCTGCTATAATCTCTGTGTTTCGCGTAGATTTAACTGAAATTACTGCGTTTGAGTGTTTAAATAGTCGTCGAGGGGTGCGGAGCTCACACTCTAGGCTTCCATGCACCTAGTCCTCGCGCATGCGTCTCTCGTGTGTTTATTTTTTTAATTGTGGGTAGCAGAGGTGGCCGAAGTGGGTATTAGCCCCAACGGTGGTTTGTTTAGGTGGTATGTTTGTATATATATATAAAACACACAATTGAAAAGTACAAAGACAATCCCCTTGGGAGCACTTTAAATTACACCACCAAAAATCTAAGAAAAAGATATAGCTCTAAGAACCAGATGCTCTGCCAAGATAGAAAAATGAACAAGATTTTATTGAAAATACAGCAAGACACACTAACTTAAAAACATAAACAAACTAGTGACAGCCAAAAATGATATATATGGAAAGTGACTACTAATCAAGGAATACTGTGTGTTAAACAAAAAGCTAGAATGTATCTAAATGAAATTATATATATATATATATATTAAATAATGATACCAAAAAGGCTTAATGGAACCAAAAATAAAGAAAATACATATATATATATATTTCCCTACTGGCATAAATGCCTGATTACAAGGTATAAAGATGTAAATCACTGCATGGGGCAAAGTATGTAATCAATAACCAGCCAAGGGAAAAAAAGGAAAAAAAGAGACACACATGGGAGAAAGATATAATAAACTCATACCCTGAACAGTAATCCCAAAAAAATAACAAAAAATACTGATGCAGCAAAAAAATACATGATAACTATGATAAACATATGAGCAAACAGAAACAATATGCATGGAATACACCGCAGTGCAAAGCACTGCAAGGGCAAGTAATGCCAAGACAGCAGGGAGAGATAATATTCAGCTGTAGCTCAGTTGCAAGAGGCATCAGTCCATAGTAGTTGTGGTAAAAGTGTTCCAATGCTTGCTCATAACGGAATAGAAAAAGTCCATAATGCTGCATCAGGTCATGAAAAAGTCACACCAAAAAGAGATCACATAAATGCTGTCTGTAGTAAACACTCAACGCGTTTCACCCGTCGGTGGGCTTCTTCCCGGAGTGGTAAATCTCAAGTGAAGGCATGCTAGTCTTTATAGAGGTGAGAGTAATCAGTTGCAGCGTTGCTCAGAACTCCCCATCCAATTAGGGATTCAGGGTTGGATTGATAGCGTCACGCGCACCAGTGCAAGCAATAATATAATTAATTCAGGCACAGACACTATCAGCCAATATGCTTGTTGCGGTCCGCATGCGCATCAACTCCAGCCAGTCTACACCCGATATCATAATAACCAAAAAACATACACATAATGCACATGAATGCAGGCAGTGAGCAGGGAAAATCCCTTAATGTTTGGTCATACAAATGCATATATATATCAGCTACACCGCTTCTTATCCCATTCTCAATGATACCTATGACGTCATTATTCCAACACTAGCTGAGATCAAAGATATATTAAGCTCAGCAGGTAACTAAAACAGGCAGTGAGTTGAATGATAACAGTACATCTGGATAAAGAAAGTCCCCATCACTGTTGTAACTCTGAAGCAGGACTTGCACTAGTTCACATGCCAATTAGTGATGTCTTAGTTGACGTCATCAGGTCATCACATCAGGGACTGGAGCAGATAATGCTGTCAATTCATTATGTATGCACTGACAAGAGAGGGACATAGATGTTAGAAGAACAGAGAAATAATGTACAGAGTTCTGATGTTTCATACAAAAAGAAGAGAAAAGAAAAACAAAAGATAAGAGTAGATAAGCACACTATATCATTGGATATAAAAATAATTAATGACTTTAAATTTTAAAAGAATAAATAGTTAAACAGAGAGGGAAAGACAAAATATATATATACCCATATGTCGGTAGAAGGGGGGGCACAGCTCAGAAAACATATAAAGAAATATTGCGGACACAATATTGCTGAATATACAGATAGCCAGTATTAAACTACAAAAACATAGCAAACTATAGGGAATCATTTAATCCCCTGGGTTGCATAGTGTTAAGAAGGACGATCCAGTGACATTCCTTCTTAAGGAGTGCTTTCTCCAAATCCCCACCCCTTATGCCAAAGGCCACTTTATCAAAGGCAAATGCTGACAAACAAGAGTTGTCCGAGGCATGATGTTGTAAAAAGTGTCTGGCTACAGATGTGATTTTTTTGAAAGCATCCAAGTCCCGTTTGGCAGTTTTAATATTTCTAGTATGTTCTAGAACCCTGAACCGGAGTTCACGTGTTGTCATGCCAATGTATTGAAGGTGACAGGGACAAGTTAAACAATATATAATACCCCTTACAATTGAGGGTATAACCAATATTGTAATGCTTTGTATGATCACTATTTGAGTATTTATCAGTCTGTAGCATATATTTGCAGGCGGAGCAGCTGTTACATTTAAAAAAGCCCTTTTTTCTCATAGTCAGGAAAGTTTCGCTTATATGGGGAATATAGTGACTATGCACAAGTCGGTCTTTGAGATTGGACGACCGTTGACTCGTCAGGTTGACCCTGTCACCTACTGCTGCGGCCGAGTTTATTCGAGCATTTGCCCGTTCTCGGCTGCAGCAGTAAACTGGCGCGCGCCAGAGGGTGCCGGGCGCGCGCCGAAGACATGGAGGAGTGCCCTCCGATCGGGGCTTTCTCTCTCCCGCTGCCAGGTCCGCCGGGTCCCCCGGAACCCGCTGCCGCCGTCCCCCACATTGCGGGACACCAGGGCTCCCTCGGGGAGCCCTGGACGCGCGTGCAGGGGGCGCAGGCACCCGATGACACGTGACCACTCGTCGATGACGCGCGGCACGCCGAGAGAGTGCGGCTAGCATGCCGGGGCATCCCCAGGCTTGCGGAGCTAGCCGCACTCAAATAAAATGTGCCGCCTCTGTATTACCTCCCTGAGTTCTCCATCAGTACATAAGACAGGCCAGTGCTTCTGTAAGATAGTTTTAAGGTCTCTCCACCTGTCATTATATGTACCAATAAAACGCGTTTTGGAATCGCTTGTCTTCATTTTAGGTTGTAGCAATGTATTACGTTGGCTCTTTGCGCTATATTGATACCCAGCATGAATATGTTTACTGCTATAGCCTCTCGATGCAAATCTGTTGCGCATCTCTGCAGCCCTAGATTCAAAGCATTCCTCTGTGGAGCAATTACGTTTCAGCCTCAAAAATTCGCTGCGAGGAATGCCCTGAATCTGATGCTGCTGGTGGAAACTAGAGGCATGTAAAATTGAGTTTGTTGAGGTAGACTTTCTAAATATATCTGTACCAATATTGCCACTCTCATCAATGAAGATCCTGAGATCCAGGAAATCCACCAATTTAGTGCTTGATTTACAAGTAAGTTTGATGTTAAGTTTGTTGTGGTTGAGCACATCGACGAAACTCCTAAGCTCTGTGGCAGAGCCCTGCCAGAGAATAAGAATATCGTCGATGTATCTCAACCACAACACAACATGTGTGGTCAGATAAAGATATTCTTCACAGAATACCACCTCCCTCTCCCACCAACCCAAAAATAAATTTGCGTATGATGGGGCACATGTGGCCCCCATCGCTGTCCCTCTAATCTGTAAATAAAATCTACTCTTAAAAACAAAATAGTTATGATATAATATAAAAGACAAGAGTTGCAAAAGAAAATCAGTAAGATTAGAGCTGAACTGTGACATTTTCAAAAAGAATTCCGCAGCACATAGGCCATCCTTATGGCTTATGGATGTATATAAAGCTTCCACATCACACGTGACAAGAATAGTATTAGCATCAGCCATGACGCCATCCAATCTGGAAAGTACGTCCATAGTGTCACGTAAATATGACGGTAAAGCTTCCACTGCTGGGCGCAGGAAGGGGTCAAGGAATTTGCTGATAGGCTCAGAGAGGCTGCCAATACCAGCCACGATGGGTCTCCCAGGATGATTGATCATGCTTTTGTGGATCTTGGGTAACAAATATAGGGTTGCCATAATAGGATGTTTCGTGATCAGGCTCTCTCTATTTTTATTTGTTATTGTACCCAATGCGCAAGCTTCACTGAGGATAATATCAAGCTCTCTTTTGAATTTATCAGTGGGGTCAGCAGCAAGTTCTGTGTAGCAATTCCGATCTCTCAATTGCTTAAAGGCCTCCCGTTCATACTGGGATTTAGGCCACACCACCACATTGCCCCCTTTATCAGCCGGTTTGAACTCAACCGTTGTCATTTTGCCGAGTTCTTTCACAGCACCCCATTCCTGGAAAGTTAAATTTTTGGCCCCTGGTCATTCAGGTAGTTTCAAGATATCATTGGCCACCAGGGATACAAATACTTCTATTTGTGGACATGTCTGAAAAGGTGGACAAATGTGGATTTAGGACGGAATTGCGCTTGTAAATCAAGCACTAAATCGGTGGATTTCCTGGATCTCAGGATCTTCATTGATGAGAGTGGCAATATTGGAACAGATATATTTAGAAAGTCTACCTCAACAAACTCAATTTTACATGCCTCTAGTTTCCACCAGCAGCATCAGATTCAGGGCATTCCTCGCAGCGAATTTTTGAGGCTGAAACGTAATTGTTCCACAGAGGAATGCTTTGAATCTAGGGCTGCAGAGATGCGCAACAGATTTGCATCCAGAGGCTATAGCAGTAAACATATTCATGCTGGGTATCAATATAGCGCAAAGAGCCAACGTAATACATTGCTACAACCTAAAATGAAGACAAGCGATTCCAAAACGCGTTTTATTGGTACATATAATGACAGTTGGAGAGACCTTAAAACTATCTTACAGAAGCACTGGCCTGTCTTATGTACTGATGGAGAACTCAGGGAGGTAATAGGTGACAGGGTCAACCTGACGAGTCGACGGTCGCCCAATCTCAAAGACCGACTTGTGCATAGTCACTATATTCCCCATATAAGCGAAACTTTCGTGACTATGAGAAAAAAGCGCTTTTTTAAATGTAACAGCTGCTCCGCCTGCAAATATAGGCTACAGACTGATAAATACTCAAATAGTGATCATACAAAGCATTACAATATTGGTTATACCCTCAATTGTAAGACAAGGGGTATTATATATTGTTTAACTTGTCCCTGTCACCTTCAATACATTGGCATGACAACACGTGAACTCCAGTTCAGGGTTCTAGAACACACTAGAAATATTAAAACTGCCAAACGCGTCTTGGATGCTTTAAAAAAAATCACATCTGTAGCCAGACACTTTTTACAACATCATGCCTCGGACATCTCTTGTTTGTCAGCATTTGCCTTTGATAAAGTGGCCTTAGGCATAAGGGGTGGGGATTTGGAGAAAGCACTCCTTAAGAAGGAATGTCGCTGGATCGTCCTTCTTAACACTATGCAACCCAGGGGATTAAATGATTCCCTAGGGTTTGCTATGTTTTTGTAGTTTAATACTGGCTATCTGTATATTCAGCAATATTGTGTCCGCAATATTTCTTTATATGTTTTCTGAGCTGTGCCCCCCCTTCTACCGACATATGGATATATATATATATATATATATTTTGTCTTTCCCTCTCTGTTTTACTATTTATTCTTTTAAAATTTAAAGTCATTAATTATTTTTATATCCAATGATATAGTGTGCTTATCTACTCTTATCTTTTGTTTTTCTTTTCTCTTCTTTTTGTATGAAACATCAGAACTCTGTAAATTATATCTCTGTTCTTCTAACATATATGTCCCTCTCTTGTCAGTGCATACATAATGAATTGACAGCATTATCTGCTCCAGTTCCTGATGTGATGACCTGATGACATCAACTAAGACATCACTAATTGGCATGTGAACTAGTGCAAGTCCTGCTTCAGAGTTACAATAGTGATGGGGACTTTCTTTATCCAGATGTACTGTTATCATTCAACTCACTGCCTGTTTTAGTTACCTGCTGAGCTTAATATATCTTTGATCTCAGCTAGTGTTGGAATAATGACATCATAGGTATCATTGAGAATGGGATAAGAAGCGGTGTAGCTGGTATATATATATGCATTTGTATGACCAAACATTAAGGGATTTTCCATGCTCACTGCCTGCATTCATGTGCATTATGTGTATGTTTTTTGGTTATTATGATATCGGGTGTAGACTGGCTGGAGTTGATGCGCATGCGCACCGCAACAAGCATATTGGCCGATAGTGTCTGTGCCTGAATTAATTATATTATTGCTTGCACTGGTGCGCGTGACACTATCAATCCAACCCTGAATCCCTAATTGGATGGGGAGTTCTGAGCAACGCTGCAACTGATTACTCTCACCTCTATAAAGACTAGCATGCCTTCACTTGAGTTTTACCACTCCGGGAAGAAGCCCACCGACGGGTGAAACGCGTTGAGTGTTTACTACAGACAGCATTTATGTTATCTCTTTTTGGTGTGACTTTATCATGACCTGATGCAGCATTATGGACTTTTTCTATTCCGTTATGAGCAAGCATTGGAACACTTTTACCACAACTACTATGGACTGATGCCTCTTGCAACTGATCTACAGCTGAGTATTATCTCTCCCTGCTGTCTTGGCATTACTTGCCCTTGCAGTGCTTTGCACTGCGGTGTATTCCATGCATATTGTTTCTGTTTGCTCATATGTTTATCATAGTTATGATGTATTTTTTTGCTGCATCATTATTTTTTGTTATTTTTTTGGGATTACTGTTCAGGGTATGAGTTTATTATATCTTTCTCCCCTGTGTGTCTCTTTTTTTCCTTTTTTTCCCTTGGCTGGTTATTGATTACATACTTTTCCACATGCCGTGATTTACATATTTACTGCTGCGGCACAGTTTATTCGAGCATTTGCCCGTTCTGTGCCGCAGCAGTAGCCTGGCGCGCGCCCGAGTGTGACGGGCGCACGCCGAAGCAGCGGAAGAGCGCCCTCCGATCGGGGCGCTCTCCCTACCGCTGCCGGGTCCGCCGGGTCCCCCGGAACCCCCTGCCGCTGTCCCGCGATCTCGGGACACCAGGGCTCCCTCGGGGAGCCCCTGGACACGCGTGCAGGGGGCGCACGCTCCCGATGACGCGTGACCGCGCGTCTATGACGCGCGGCACGCCGAGGGGCGGCCACTAGCAAGCCGGGAGATTTCCCGGCTTGCGGTACCGACCACACTTCAATAAAGTGTGTCGGTAGTGTATACCTTGTAATCAGGCATTTATGCCAGTAGGGATATATATATATATATATATATATGTATTTTCTTTATTTTTGGTTTCATTAAGCCTTTTTATTGATAATATTATCATTATTTAATATATATATATATTTATTGATAATATTATCATTATTTAATATATATATATATATATATATATATATATATATATATATATATAATTTCATTTAGATACATTCTAACTTTTTGTTTAACACACAGTATTCCTTGATTAGTAGTCACTTTCCATATATATTACAGAGTAGATCCCAGAAGGATCAGAATAGGCTCCCTCATACAATAAGCACTCAATGTTAGTACACTGTGGTGAGACTTACAATAGTCTATCGGTATCAATACCTTTAGATAGGACAAAGTGTGGCCCTTCTCGACCGGATTAGCTCAGGAAAAATAATAAAATTTTATTAATTCATTGTACTTGATCAGGATTAAAAACACATATAAAACATTCAAACATTAAAAATACCCCGTATTGAAGTGGTTGGGTGAGTTAGCAGTATATCGCTATAGTATGTTCACCACAGACGTCTAAATAGCGATTTTAACTGTTAGTGGACAAGCAGGTAAGTATGCTCCTTCAAACCTAAATGGCGGATGGAGTATTGTCAGAGATGTAGTCTCTATGGCTGTATTGATGGGTTGGCAAATATACAGGTAACCTCTATCCAAGGGTATAGTACATCATATAAATTGTGTGTGACCCTGAAGGGACAGAATAAATGAGGGATAAGTGTATGTATATATAGTTTTTTCTGTTACTCTGTGTCTGAGTGATTTCGCCGTAAGTTGTATTTGTTCGGGACACTGTATATTATAGTGGCTAGTGATACACGATGTGTTAATGGCTCTGGGATATAGTCATCCCATAGGTAATGCAAATTAGTGCAAGAGGGTTCCGTTTCCAAAGAGACCAATATAACAATATGGTAGATTCTAGTATCTCTTATAGAGTATAAATGGTAAGCTGGAAGCCCCCCCCCCGTTATATTGGTCTATTTGGAAACGGAACCCTCTTGCACTAACTTGCATTACCTATGGGATGACTATATCCCAGAGCCATTAACACATCGTGTATCACTAGCCACTATAATATACAGTGTCCCGAACAAATACAACTTACGGCGAAATCACTCAGACACAGAGTAACAGAAAAAACTATATATACATACACTTATCCCTCATTTATTCTGTCCCTTCAGGGTCACACACAATTTATATGATGTACTATACCCTTGGATAGAGGTTACCTGTATATTTGCCAACCCATCAATACAGCCATAGAGACTACATCTCTGACAATACTCCATCCGCCATTTAGGTTTGAAGGAGCATACTTACCTGCTTGTCCACTAACAGTTAAAATCGCTATTTAGACGTCTGTGGTGAACATACTATAGCGATATACTGCTAACTCACCCAACCACTTCAATACGGGGTATTTTTAATGTTTGAATGTTTTATATGTGTTTTTAATCCTGATCAAGTACAATGAATTAATAAAATTTTATTATTTTTCCTGAGCTAATCCGGTCGAGAAGGGCCACACTTTGTCCTATCTAAAGGTATTGATACCGATAGACTATTGTAAGTCTCACCACAGTGTACTAACATTGAGTGCTTATTGTATGAGGGAGCCTATTCTGATCCTTCTGGGATCTACTCTGTAATATAATCATTTTTTCCCTCAAAGCACCTGTTATAGATCGCATTTAAGCACCAATTATCATATACGGATGAGCGGTTTATTCACCTTTTCTAATAAATGGTTATAGAACAGCTAACTTTCCATATATATCATTTTTGGCTGTCACTAGTATGTTTATGTTTTTAAGTTAGTGTGTCTTGCTGTATTTTCAATAAAATCTTGTTCATTTTTCTATCTCGGCAGAGCATCTGGTTCTTAGAGCTATATCTTTTTCTTAGATTTTTGGTGGTATAATTTAGAGTGCTCCCAAGGGGATTGTCTTTGTCCTTTTCAATTGTGTGTTTTATAATTATACTTATCCCCCAGCACCATCAGGTTCTTTTCCCTATATTTACTTTAAACTAACTTATTTTGGGATTAATATTTAAATTTTACCCAATTAGATAGTATTATTTTAGGGCCTGAGTTAACCACATATATCTGTGTTGAGCAACATACTTTTTTGTGTGTTATATATATATATATATATATATATATATATATATATATATATATATATATATATATATATATATATATATATATATATATATATATGTATATATATATATATATAGTTGTGTGTCAGGGAGACCTACTGGATATATGTACTTGGTACATTGGTTCCGGGGGGTCTCAATGACACAATTGATATCAGTACAGTAGTCTAGTTACATCATTTTGTCTACTGTGAGGTTTGGTGCTTAGCAGGGAGGTCTGGGTTGAACGATTTATTTCGTTCCCTCCGTGTGGGCACCATTACACCACAGTGGCTCAGTATTTTTACATTTATATACCAAATCATTTGTTCATTCTTAACTTGGCCTAATCTACATCATTTATATGGGTACCATTGACTTTGTTTGCGTGACCACCATTGGTCCAGTATCCTTCATTGTTCACACATTTTTTATTACATTTATATCTTTATTTTAATTTTTATTTTTATTTGCCACTTTTATGTACTTTTTTTTTTTTCATTTTTAATTACATTTTCACCTTTATTCATACATTTTTTATTTTTCATTCATACACCTCTTTTTTTTCCACATATATTTTTTATATATTTTTTTTTTTTTTTTTACATATATTTTTATATTATATTTATTACACATTTTCAGCTTTTTTGTTAGCTCCTCTGTCTTATTTTTTGCACCTGGGTCCCTCTGAGTCTCTATAATACCTATTTTATCTCCTTCTACATTTAGTGGTTATTCAGCTATCTCTTTATACTTAGGGTATTGTTTACCATGTATTGACATCTGTTTCTTGTATTATATGTATTATATATATGTTACTATGCAAGTTATCTACCAATGACATTCTACTTAATCTTTTTGGTTAACCTTTTTGGTTAACCTTTTTGGTTAACTTGTGTGCTTAATTTTTGTTTTACAATTGTGATATATAATTAATGCACTAGTTGAAGCGCTTAATACTATATGCAATAATATATTTGGTCCTTAGGATTAAAATTGTGAATCCGTATCTATGTGTGCTTTGGCATATATGGGGGTTAATCCAACCCTATTACTCATCATGTGTATCTCATTACTAATCCTCTGTCTTCTATGCTCTGATTGGTCTTATGTACTATATAACTGTGTTTAATGCCTATGCTATTAGCTCCTGATGAAGTCTCGTTCGAGACGAAACGTGTAGAGATTGCTGTGGAGCCTACTGTCCAGTTTGTATATTTTATACTGACACTCATCTGCATATATTGCACTTTTGCTGCGTTGTTAGCATTTTGCTACCAGCCATTCATACATTCAAGTTCCTGTTTACACTGTGAACTCTCTCCGGCTGAAACCTCGCTGATGTCATCGAGCTCACGCGAGATTTGATTCAGTGTATGCTCTGTGTAGCGCCGGAGCAAGGGGAAGGCGGCATCCCTCGTGGCTTTCGGTCCCTGGTGGGACATAGAGGGGCTATTGTGGCAAGACACACCGCGGACATCACACCGAAGTCCTCCTCTTTGGGTTCCTGCGTCTGAACGGGCTGAGTTTTACTCAAAAATGCATTTTATTCAGCTCTGTTTGTGAGTGTGTATTTTTATCCCTTATTCCATAAATTTATTGTTACACAATTTTACGCTATGAGTGCGCCTGTTTTTTCTGTGTTTTTGTAGATATCCTCAAGGAAGTGGTGTTCCCTTCATTCGGACTGCAGAGACACTTTTGGATAGCAATTGGAATATCTTGGGATTTGTATATATTTTTTATATATATTTTTCTGGACATTTTCTTTTTTTATGTATTTTTTATGCATTTTATTAGTTTAATACATTAATTTTTATTCTATCCACTGTGCTTAGCATAGGTTTTTTATTCTTATCTGTATTATTTTTACTTTTATTTTTACAATCACCTTTTATTTTTATAGAGATATTATATAGTGATAGGTTGGCGCTAATATTTTTTCTCTTGTTGTGTTATCTGTATACTTTTTATTGGCTGCCCCTGCTCTGTATAATCTATCTCTATATATTGTATAGATAGTACTATTATATATTCACCATGATGAAAAATTGTGAAGAAAGACTAGCTAGAAGACAGAGGATTACAATGTAGATGTCATACCGGTTTCTGAAAAAGAGAATGATGTTAATTTGAAATTTTTTTTTGATGTATTGGAAAAATTGACCAAGGATGAAATGCGTCATTGGTTAGACTTGCTTTCTCTACAAAATTATCTAGAGAAAAACATTATTCCTAGAGGGCTTAGAATTTCTAAGAAACCAACTTTTGAAACAGATGATGAATTTTCCAGAAATTGGAATGAGGCACTGGAAACTTGCTCAGTCTCTTTAATTAAAATGTTAATCCCATATAGAAAGGACAAATTAAAGACTCTGAAAAAAGAGATTGAGGAGATCCAGTGCTCCATTAAACCTTTGAACATTCAAAGGAATTTGTAGTATTAGATGAGGCTGTAAACAAAAGGGTTATTAAATTTGAAGATGAAATAGTGGAGAGAAAGAGAAATAAATATGCAAGAGACAAGGATGATTACGCAAATGACAGAGTGAGGGACTGGAGAAAAAAAGGTGACTATTATAAATCTGGCAATTATGGGAAATCCAATAGATCTAAGTATAGAAGTAACAGCAGGGATTATAATAGATATAGATCAAGATCATATGAAAATATTACGAAAACAAGTTCTCAGGATAATTCTAAATCTAAGTCCATTCCTGGAGAAAAAGCTATGGCAAGATCTAAAGATCATTCACCTGAACCCACAGTTTCTGTCATTAACTGTCCAGTCTCTAATAAATTTTCTCCACTGCGTAATCTAGAATTAGTATCTACTAATAGTGACCTATCTATGAAAAGTCAAAATGAAGGAGCAAAACCAAAAACTAGGTCGAATCTGGAACCAGTAGATTTTTCACCTAAAAATAAAACATCTCCTTCTGTTATTTCTTTTTTAGAGAAAGGATACCAACACCCGCCCATCGACAAAGGGAGGAAATATCCCCTATGGGACAAATAGGAGTCAGCCCAAAATTCCCAAAGGAGAAAAAGAGATTCAGAGGGATCAGAGGAGGAAAAAAGAGACAAAGAAAGAAGGAGAAGAGACTAATGGTGGCCGCGCCAGTGGAGTATGGTATCTATAATTTATCCACACACGAACTTACACCCTATCATATCTCATTGCTAGCAAAAGTTCTCTCGTTTTCACCTAGCAGTTTACCCAATCAGTTTGAGCTGTTTGTGGATCTTAACAGGTTCATACGCAAGCTCACCCTGATGAGACATTTTTCATCTAAAAATAGAGAGTCAGTAGACAGTATAGACACCAACTTTAATACACAGGAACAAGTATGCATTCGTGCACTTACCTCCATTCTTGTAGAGAATGACATTATAGAGAATTTTTCTACTAGTACACAAATCAATCATATGTGTGATTCAATTTTACCACACAACTTTACTACCCATTCTGAGCCAGACTTGACTGGGGGGCCGATATTTGATCAGGCGTCCCAGCCCAGCCTCCTGAACCATTGTGGGGAATCTTCCCAGCACTTGGTTCGGGATTCGGATCTGGCCCTGGACTTCAAGCACTCACCCTTTCATCCTGTTTCAACTTATTTTCCCTACCATTCTAAGGGGAACTTCATTGATATCTTCTACACCATTGTTCTGAAGGACCTTGAACAGCTATGTCAGAATAATACTCATCTGACACACAGGAATCTGAGCAGGGGGGAAGAATTGGCTTTGATAAACCTTAAAGACAACACCAATATTGTTGTAAGACAAGCTGACAAAGGAGGGGCTATCGTCTTGCAGGATAGACAGGACTATGTGTCCGAAGCGGCCCGCCTCTTAATGGACAGCTCATCCTATCGTATACTGGATCAAGATCCAGTTGTAGATTTTCAGTTGGCCTATCAAACACTCATTCACGATGCACTTAGTATGGGTATTATCACTAAAGTAGAGAGCACTTTTTTGTTTATTAGACACCCTAGAACACCTGTTTTTTATCATTTGCCCAAACTGCACAAAGACACTACACATACCCCTGGTAGACCCATCATCTCAGGGGTGGGATCAATGACGTCGAACGTGTCCCAATATGTCGATTATTTCCTTCAACCGTATGTGAAATTGTTACCATCTTACATTAAGGACATGTTGCACGTCATTGACTCCACCTCTGAGATCACTTGGAAAGACACATTTTGTTGGGCTGTATGTGATGTATGTTCTCTTTACACCTGCATAGATCACATTAAGGGCCTAGAAGCCATCAATCATTTTCTATCATCAGATTCAAATTTACATGTGTCACAAAAAGATTTTATTTTATCCTGTATTAGGTTTATTTTGACACATAACTATTTCACTTTTGATGGTACTTTTTATTTGCAGACCTGTGGAACGGCCATGGGTACCAGATTTGCTCCCAGCTATGCAAACCTCTTCATGGGGTTGTGGGAGAACCTCCATGTTTGGGGCAATGCACGGCTGGTGGCTGGTCTGGTATTCTATGGTCGTTTCATAGATGACATTATTATCATTTGGGATGGTGATAAGGGCCAACTGAAAGATATACTGGAATCATTAATTGATAACAACATGGGGCTTAAATTTACCCACACCATACATCCAGATACGGTGGTATTTCTAAATCTTGAGCTGTTCATTGATAGGTCGGACATGAGGATACATAGTAAAACACACTTTAAACCTGTCTCCACCAATGGGTACCTGCAATACGGTAGCAACCACTACAAAAAGTGGTTGAACAACATCCCCAGAAGCCAATTCTTTAGGATTCGTCGTAATTGTTCCCTCAACTCGGATTTCTGTGATCAAGGAGAGACCTTAATTAATAAGTTTCTCCAAAAGGGGTATGATGGAACGGTGGTGCAGAGGGCGTTTGATGACGCTCGAAGTATTGATAGGAGTGCTCTACTCAAGAGGTCCAGGACCAGATCTGATCATGCTGGCCTTGATCCAGCGGTGGACAGATTTAGCGGGAATCCTTTGCATTCTTTTCCTAAGTTCATTACTAAGTACAATAGACTGGCCTATCAGGTCAAACATATTATCAACAGGCACTGGAACATTATTCAAAATGATCCTATTTTAGGTTCCAGGGTGCCAACACGAGCTCCTATTGTCTTTAAAAAAGAAAGCTGCCTAAAGACCATGATTGCCCCAAGTAGACTTAAGCCAACCATTAAACCACCACCTCTAACATCTAAAAAGGGTAACTTATCCTGTGGTAGAACTAGGTGTATCACTTGTGGGCATCTAAGTAAAATTAACACCTTTAAATCCTTTTCTAACGGCTCCGAACATGAAATCAAACATCATATTAATTGTCTTAGTACATACATTATATATCTTATTTCCTGTCGTTGCGGCCTACAGTATGTGGGCCGCACGTCTAGGATGATTAGTACTAGATTTCTCGAGCATCGTAGAAATGTCAAACATGGCCTTCAGTCGCACTGTCTATCACGACATTTTGATACTATGCATAATAGGGATCCCTGCTCTCTGTCCATCTTTGGTATCGAGGCCATCTCACCTTCCCTTTCGGAGGGTGATAGGTTCAAAAAATTGTGTGTCAGGGAGACCTACTGGATATATGTACTTGGTGCATTGGTTCCGGGGGGTCTCAATGACACAATAGATATCAGTACAGTAGTCTAGTTACATCATTTTGTCTACTGTGAGGTTTGGTGCTTAGCAGGGAGGTCTGGGTTGAACGATTTATTTCGTTCCCTCCGTGTGGGCACCATTACACCACAGTGGCTCAGTATTTTTACATTTATATACCAAATCATTTGTTCATTCTTAACTTGGCCTAATCTACATCATTTATATGGGTACCATTGACTTTGCTTGCGTGACCACCATTGGTCCAGTATCCTTCATTGTTCACACATTTTTTATTACATTTATATCTTTATTTTTATTTGCCACTTTTATGTACTTTTTTTTTTTTTTTTTTTTTTTCACTTTTATTTACATTTTCACCTTTATTCATACATTTTTTATTTTTCATTCATACACCTCTTTTTTTTCCACATATATTTTTTATATATACTGTATATATTTTTTTTTTTTTTTACATATATTTTTATATTATATTTATTACACATTTTCAGCTTTTTGTTAGCTCCTCTGTCTTATTTTTTGCACCTGGGTCCCTCTGAGTCTCTATAATACCTATTTTATCTCCTTCTACATTTAGTGGTTATTCAGCTATCTCTTTATACTTAGGGTATTGTTTACCATGTATTGACATCTGTTTCTTGTATTATATGTATTATATATATGTTACTATGCAAGTTATCTACCAATGACATTCTACTTAATCTTTTTGGTTAACCTTTTTGGTTAACTTGTGTGCTTAATTTTTGTTTTACAATTGTGATATATAATTAATGCACTAGTTGAAGCGCTTAATACTATATGCAATAATATATTTGGTCCTTAGGATTAAAGTTGTGAATCCGTATCTATGTGTGCTTTGGCATATATGGGGGTTAATTCAACCCTATTACTCATCATGTGTATCTCATTACTAATCCTCTGTCTTCTATGCTCTGATTGGTCTTATGTACTATATACCTGTGTTTAATGCCTATGCTATTAGCTCCTGATGAAGTCTCGCTCGAGACGAAACGCGTAGAGATTGCTGTGGAGCCTACTGTCCAGTTTGTATATTTTATACTGACACTCATCTGCATATATTGCACTTTTGCTGCGTTGCTAGCATTTTGCTACCAGCCATTCAGACATTCAAGTTCCTGTTTACACTGTGAACTCTCTCCGGCTGAAACCTCGCTGACGTCATTGAGTTCACGCGAGATTTGATTCAGTGTATGCTCTGTGTAGCGCCGGAGCAAGGGGAAGGCGGCATCCCTCGTGGCTTTCGGTCCCTGGTGGGACATAGAGGGGCTATTGTGGCAAGACACACCGCGGACATCACACCGAAGTCCTCCTCTTTGGGTTCCTGCGTCTGAACGGGCTGAGTTGTACTCAAAAATGCATTTTATTCAGCTCTGTTTGTGAGTGTGTATTTTTATCCCTTATTCCATAAATTTATTGTTATACAATTTTACGCTATGAGTGCGCCTGTTTTTTCTGTGTTTTTGTATATATATATATATATAGTGGCTTGAGGATTGGCTTGTGTAATACGAGCTTGAGACAAAAGGTGGCACTGAGTGCTCATTTGCATGTCATTTCCCAGAATCCCTTGCTGCAGTGGAAGCGCTATATGCTGGGTGACAATGGGGAAAGACAGGGTTGCAGACCTGTCTAAGACATGCAAATGAACATACAGTAATATTTACAGTTGCTATATATATATATATATATATATATATATATATATAAGTAACAGAATTATAGACAGCGCCCTTTACCAAATACACCAAAAATGCTGCAGTGCTGATAAAAGTGGTAGGTGTTTGCACCAGGTGGATAAATTGAGTTCAAACAGATAAATATCAATATAAAAAACAATATAAAAAATGGCACGAGCCGTATTATATGCCCAATTGTAATATTATAAAAATATATAAAAAAAAGTGTTAAAAAAAAAAGTGTGCATAAAAATCAAAAAAGAAAAAGAAAAAAAAATGGACAAAAAATGAATCAAAAACTATCAAAAATAGAAAACAAAAGAATTTCTTAGCAATTCATGTAAATAACTATAAATATTTAAGGTCCAACCTAACCTTAATTATAAATAAAGTTGAAGTCATAACAATAGTGGACCAAAAAAATGAGTATTGAAAATGAAAAAATACTTATTAAACCAATTGTAAATGATCACAAAAAATACTTAAGTCCTCAAATTGTCCATGATATACACTGGCGACACACTTTATCGCAGTGCGGCCAGATCCGCAAGCCGGGAGATTTCCCGGCTTGCTAGTGGCCGCCCCTCGGCGTGCCGCGCGTCATAGACGCGCGGTCACGCGTCATCAGGAGCCTGCGCCCCCTGCACGCGTGTCCAAGGGCTCCCCGAGGGAGCCCTGGTGTCCCGCGATCGCGGGACAGCGGCAGGGGGTTCCGGGGGACCCGGCGGACCCGGCAGCGGTAGGGAGAGCGCCCCGATCGGAGGGCGCTCTTCCGCTGCTTCGGCGCGCGCCCGTCACACTCGGGCGCGCGCCAGGCTACTGCTGCGGCACAGAACGGGCAAATGCTCGAATAAACTGTGCCGCAGCAGTATGATTCACAAAAGTACAGGCTGCTTCTTCTTGGGTTCACCGAACTCCCACAGCACCTATTTAGAAAAAAGAGAAAAGAAGCGCCCGATCCTTGTGTAAAATCAGATATGAATTATAATACATCACGGATAAGACAAATGCACACTTACAATTTGTCTGATAAAATCAGGCATATTATGGGACCAGCCCAAGCACCAACTGAAGACTCCACGATCGCCTCTGTGTAAATTGAAGTCCTTTAGAATGCTGGATCCTGTGTATGTATCAGCCGCTGTCCCAGAGATAAGGGAATCTTTACTTTCCATTGCTGCTGGTTAGTTGTAGCGTGCGGCCGCCATTCACCTCTCATGGAGCACTGGGATCCGGAAGGGAGTTCACACACGTCTCTGCGTCCTCACGTTGGTAGCTAAGAGCTGCTCGACCACCGTAGGTTCACTGCCACATATCCCTACGCGTTTCTTCCATCCTTGCGGATTTCATCAGGGGATGGATACCACACTGAACTGCCTGGTGTTAAATAGTCCCTTTGACCAATGCCTAACGTTTTTTTCACAGCTGTATTCAGTTCAATGGGTAATGTTTAAACTAATTTAAACCTGGTGCAATGATTTTCATCAATAAATGAGTAAAATAAAATATAATCAATTCACATATAAACATCTTTGAAACAGAAACAAATACATAATCTAATATATGATAAATTGGAACATATATATCTAAATACTGAAAACAAATTGCTTAATAATAATATTTAACAACAAAAGCTAATATTACATAATAAATAATATAACCTATTTCACCTAATCAAATTAAAAACAAAATAAAAAGAAAACATAATAATTAGTAAATTAACCATATACAGAGGCGACACGATTTATTCGAGCAGGGCTAGTTCCGCAAGCCGGGGGATGCCCCGGCTTGCTAGCCCCACTCCCTCGGCGTGCCGCGCGTCACCGATGCGCGGTCACGCTTCATCGGGTGCCTGCGCCCTCTGCGCGCATGCCCAGGGCTCCCCGAGGGAGCCCTGGTGTGCCGTGATCTATGGGACGGCGGTGGGGGGTTCCGAGGGGCCCGGCGGACCCGGAGAGGCGAGGGAGAAGCCCCGATCGGAGGGCCGCTCCTCCGAGGCTTCGGCGCGCGTTCGGGACACCCCGGCGCGCGCCCGGTTACTGTTGCGGCCGAGACCGGGCAAATGCTCGAATAAACTCGGCCGCGACAGTATGTAAAATTAATAAAACTCATGTTATATAATAGCCCTTGTTAAAAAAATTCAAACATTGAATGCTTTAAGAGGACAACCTAGTATGAGTTGTTTTGTTGAATCATACTAGCCCAAATGTATGGCTAGTTACAACTCATACTATTAGAGATAATCCATGTAATAGGAACATTACTAGAATGTTAATTTAAGCTTGTTTTGGAGAGTAGATGGAAGTTAATACTCTCCGTGTGTACTGCAAAGGAAGAGATGAAATGACAATCGTGTTAATGCTGTGATGTTTCATTTGTGTAAGTGTTGAGACCTTATATCTATTATTGTATTATCGTTAATCAAATGATAGAATAGGAAAATAAATTTCACATAAATAATTGACCTCATATTATTATATAATCATTATTTATAGTTGTACTATCCCCAATACGATTGATTGTATGATTGGAGATAAGGATACCACTGTTCCCACTTACGGTCCACGCTGGTCTCCTGGATGGAAATACTATAGTGACATAAATATTTGAATGATGTATGAATATTCAGAACAAACTCCCTATTTGTATGGGGAATTGTAGATTACGATGGATAGAGCCCACGTAACAAATGAAGATAGATGAACCAAGAAGCAGCAATCCAGAGTTTATTGTGAAAATAGGTGGATTATTACTAGATTAAATATAGAAATTATGTGTACTGTGCGATATTAATATTAATTAAACATAAACAAAAAATCAATAAAAATTGATTCACATGATTCTATTTGAATATGTGTGTATTAAGTGATATAGTGCAAACCTAAAATGTGTTTTAATTGTTATTTAATAATCTGTGTATTATTAAAGTGTAAAAACTTTTAATGGAATTTGATAATGTTTATGTAGTGTTTGTGTAATTGTGATAAATACAATTCAGACCAGGGGTCTCTCATTGCATACACCGACCCGGAACCCAAAGGGAGCACGATAAACATGCTCAACCCAGACCTCCGAGAACCCAATAGTGAAAACACGAGATACATTAAACAATGGTGCTTGTGTCGATACAGTCATTGAGACCTACTGGACTCAACGTTTCTAACATATATATCCAGTAGGTCTCCCTTAAATTCAGTTTCTTAACTCTGTCACCACTTAGTACAGTTAGGGGAACATGTTCCAAGCACAAGACTCTTAAAGAGAATAAAACACATTTTAGGTTTGCACTATATCAATTAATACACACATATTCAAATAGAATCATGTGAATCAATTTTTATTGATTTTTTGTTTATGTTTAATTAATATTAATATCGTACAGTACACATAATTTCTATATTTAATCAAGTAATAATCCACCTATTTTCACAATAAACTCTGGATTGCTGCTTCTTAGTTCATCTTTCTTCATTTGTTACGTGGGCTCTATCCATCGTAATCTACAATTCCCCATACAAATAGGGAGTTTGTTCTGAATATTCATACATCATTCAAATATTTATGTCACTATAGTATTTCCATCCAGGAGACCAGCGTGGATCGTAAGTGGGAACAGTGGTATCCTAATCTCCAATCATACAATCAATCGTATTGGGGCTAGTACAACTATAAATAATGATTATATAATAATATGAGGTCAATTATTTATGTGAAATTTATTTTCCTATTCTATGATTTGATTAACGATAATACAATAATAGATATAAGGTCTCAACACTTACACAAATGAAACATCACAGCATTAACACGATTGTCATTTCATCTCTTCCTTTGCAGTACACACGGAGAGTATTAACTTCCATCTACTCTCCAAAACAAGCTTAAATTAACATTCTAGTAATGTTCCTATTACATGGATTATCTCTAATAGTATGAGTTGTAACTAGCCATACATTTGGGCTAGTATGATTCAACAAAACAACTCATACTAGGTTGTCCTCTTAAAGCATTCAATGTTTGATTTTTTTTAACAAGGGCTATTATATAAAATGGGTTTTATTAATTTTACATATATGGTTAATTTACTAATTATTATGTTTTCTTTTTATTTTGTTTTTAATTTGATTAGGTGAAATAGGTTATATTATTTATTATGTAATATTAGCTTTTGTTGTTAAATATTATTATTAAGCAATTTGTTTTCAGTATTTAGATATATATGTTCCAATTTATCATATATTAGATTATGTATTTGTTTCTGTTTCAAAGATGTTTATATGTGAATTGATTATATTTTATTTTACTCATTTATTGATGAAAATCGTTGCACCAGGTTTAAATTAGTTTAAACATTGCCCATTGAACTGAATACAGCTGTGAAAAAAACGTTAGGCATTGGTCAAAGGGACTATTTAACACCAGGCAGTTCAGTGTGGTATCCATCCCCTGATGAAATCCGCAAGGACGGAAGAAACGCGTAGGGATATGTGGCAGTGAACCTACGGTGGTCGAGCAGCTCCTAGCTACCAACGTGAGGACGCAGAGACGTGTGTGAAGTCCCTTCCGGATCCCAGTGCTCCACGAGAGAGGTGAATGGCGGCCGCACACTACAACTAACCAGCAGCAAAGGAAAGTAAAGATTCCCTTATCTCTGGGACAGCGGCTGATACAGACACAGGATCCAGCATTCTAAAGGACTTCAGTTTACACAGAGGCGATCGTGGAGTCTTCAGTTGGTGCATGGGCTGGTCCCATAATATGCCTGATTTTATCAGACAAATTGTAAGTGTGCATTTGTCTTATCCGTGATGTATTAAAATTCATATCTGATTTTAAACAAGGATCGGGCGCTTCTTTTCTCTTTTATAAATATATATATATATATATATATATATATATATATATAACTATATATATATATATATATATATATATATATATATATATATATATATAACTATAACTATATATATATATATATATATATATATATATATATATAGCAACTGTAAATATTACTGTATGTTCATTTGCATGTCTTAGACAGGTCTGCAACCCTGTCTTTCCCCATTGTCACCCAGCATACAGCGCTTCCACTGCAGCAAGGGATTCTGGGAAATGACATGCAAATGAGCACTCAGTGCCACCTTTTGTCTCAAGCTCGTATTACACAAGCCAATCCTCAAGCCAATGCATGCTGTTTTAAACACAGCTTTTAAACAGAGGCTGGGATGAGATGCAAAGCCATTTGACCTACTCACATACATGTTTTTTGTTTAGAAAATTCTTTTATTATGCATCGAATCTTTACAACAAGATTATAACAGTACATAAATCATTTTCCAAACGAAAATAAAACCGCGACGTTAACAACGGCGCAGTGCATATCCCACACAACTCACGTACATTTTTATTAATGGTTTCCCCAAAAGTAAAAAAAACTGTGACGAACAAGGCGGTGCAGTGCATTTATACGTATGCACCGCACCACAGACATGACATATCATACACACATTATCTCTAACTTTATTGCACAGAAAATCTTTTGGGGCGGGGGAGTAAGGGGGGTGGGGAGGGGGGTGTTTAGTCCTCCTCCTCAGGGCCGTCAAAGATGGAATAGTCCTTGAGCAGGCTGTGGAGCAGTCTGCGACAGTCCTGTACCGACATCCTCTTCTTCCCCTTGATCAAACGTTCCCTGGCGAATAGTAAAACGTCCTTGAAACAGCACATTAGATGCCAACCGGCTTCGATTGCATCCTCTGTGTGTGTTCCTGTGAAAAGTCCGTGGAACACCGAGTAGTACGTGACGCACTTCCTCGGTATATAATCCTTTAAGTCAGTGTCCAGTGCGTGCAGCAAGGCCTGCGCAAAGGGGCAGTTCCAGAAGAGGTTTATGATGCTTCCCTCCACTGGGTTGCACCTGGGGCAGTGCCTCACGAGGCTGAGTTTACTCTGGTACTTGTCCGCATTCACAGGGTGTCCCCCGTGTATGGCCTGCCAAGCAATGTCTTTGTGTTTGTTCATTAGTCTTTTCGATGCCACATTCCTAACACCGTTCCAAAGGTGTTGGGGTGGAGACCTGGGACCAATTCCATGATGTCTTTAGCCCTGATCATTTTGTAGATGACCTTGGGCTTCCACAGGTCTGGTTTTACTCCCTCCAGATTGTTCTGCCTCACAAACTTCTTCACGTCCTTGTAGAACCAGGGCATGCGCCAGCTGTAAGGGATGGAGCTGTCCCACTTGTCCCACCCCAGTGGTCTCCAGAGCGGCAGGAGTAGGAGGCGGGACATGGAGTAGCCAGATGAGTCTTTGTCGCAGTCTCTCTGGGTGATCCGCACGCAGTTGCATACAAAGAAGGCGCGCAGCATAGTGGGGATGTCAGGGATTACTCTACCCCCCCTGTGCGGCTCTTTGTACATCACCTTGCGCTTTCCCCTCTCAAACTTGGCCCCCCAGACAAAGCGGAACACTGCCATGGAGATCTCCTGGCAGGTTCTGGTCGAAGGCGGGTATGCCTGGGCCACGTACTGCAGGACAGGGAGGATCTCATTCAGCAGTACCAGCTTTTTCCCCTCAATGGTGAGGGGTCTGAGGCGCCACAATCCGATCTTCTGCTTCACCTTGTTCAGCCTCTCATTCCAGCTCTTCAGGGCAGCGGCCTCGCTCCCCACACCAAACCAGACTCCAAGGATTTGAATGAGGCCTGCTCTGATGGGGAAGGGGAGGGGGTCGGCAGTCAGGTTCCAAAGCCCAAATAGCTTGGTCTCTGACTTCCCGCAGTTGACTTTTGCTCCTGAAGCTTTCCCAAAATCCTCGCACGTCTGGACCAGCATCCTCACTGACCGGCTATCTGCGCAGAAGATGGTGACGTCATCCATGTAGAG
This sequence comes from Ascaphus truei, assembly GCF_040206685.1. NCBI lineage: Eukaryota > Metazoa > Chordata > Amphibia > Anura > Ascaphidae > Ascaphus > Ascaphus truei. The sequence goes on along the minus strand of NC_134484.1, from coordinate 210,894,000 downwards.
CGAGCACTTTACTTCGCGTCTCTGGGGTCCTGGCACGATGATCCCTCTGATCTCTGCGTCTCGTCTGATGCACTGGGCGAAGAGCTCTATACAACAGACAAAAAGGAGAGGTGAAAGAGGGCAGCCCTGCCTAACCCCTGAGAGGACAGGGAAGGGGTTAGTCTTCCATCCGTTCACGATCGCCACACTGCAAATGTCAAGGTACATCAGGTTAACATAAGAACAGAACATCTCCCCCATCCCATACTCACGCAGCACCCTGCCCATGAAATCATGGGAGACACGGTCAAAGGCCTTCTCCTGATCAAGGGTGACCAGGCCGCATGTACACGGCGGTCTTTGATGTAGTGGACTGCATCTCTGATTAGGGCGAGGCTGTCTGCGATCCTGCGTCCGGGGATGCCGCACGTCTGGTCTGGGTGGATGATCTGGCTGATGACCTTCTTCAGTCTGTTCGCTAGGACTTTTGCTAGGATCTTGCAGTCCGCGTTCAGGAGGGAGATGGGACGCCAGTTCTTGAGGTCGCACCTCTCCCCCTTCCGTTTGTACAAGAGCATCAGCATTCCTTCCCTCAGCGTTGGGGGCATCCTACCTTCTGCTTCCATTTCCCTGTAAAGCTTGAGCAGGTCCGGGCCGATCAGGTCCCACAGCTTCGTGTATAACTCAGCTGGGATACCATCTCCGCCCGGCGTCCTACCCTTCTTAAAGGATTTGGTTACAGCGTGGAGCTCCTCCAGCGTCAGGGGGGCGTTCATGGCTGCTTTTCCTGCCGGGTCGATGGTTTTTGTAATCCCTGACAGGAATTTTTCAGCCTGGTCTCGGTCTGATGCTTTTGGGGAGTAGAGGTCTTCATAGAAATTTTTCACGACTCCCATGACTTCCTCCTTCCCCTGCTGCACGTTGCCATCTTTGTCTCGCAGCTCCCTCAGGGGCATGTGGGCAGAGTGGTGTTTCTTGAAGAAGAAGGCATTGCATTTCTCCCCCCTCTCAAGGTTCTCCACCTTGGAACGGAAGATGATTCGTCTGGATTCCTCCTCAAAGTGCGTTTGCAGGCTCTTCTTGGTTTCCTCCAGGTCGTCATCCACGTTCCATCCGCAGCGTTTGAGGTCATGGAGGGACTGCAGCTTGCGCTGCAGGCCCTCGAACTCCCCCTTCCTCTCACACGCCAGGCGTCTGCCCTTTGCCTGCAGGAAGCAACGGATCCTTATCTTCGTGAATTCCCACCACTCTGCAGTGCTGGGGAAACAGGCCTTTTCTTCTTTCCATGCTGTGTATGCTGTTCTCAGCTTCTCCATGATCTCCTCCCTTTCCAGCAGTGCGCAGTTCAGCTTCCAGGATCCTGGCCCTGGGGGGAAACCTCCTCCCAGGCGCCCCTGGAGATGAATGGCTCTGTGGTCAGAGAAATGTTCTGCGAACATGGAGTGCTGTCTGTGCTGTACCTGCTTGGTGGTCAACAGGAAGTCAATCCGAGAACGCACGGAACCATTTGGGTGGCACCAAGAGCTCATTTGCATGTCATTTCCCAGAATCCCTTGCTGCAGTGGAAGCGCTGTATGCTGGGTGACAATGGGGAAAGACAGGGTTGCAGACCTGTCTAAGACATGCAAATGAACATACAGTAATATTTACAGTTGCTTTATGCTTTACTGTGGAGGGTTTTTGTCACATTTTTTACCCACCATAACCTTAATGACAGTGGTGATTACCTAGTCTAGTCTCAAACCTGCTTTGCCATTAAGACCAGCCTCACACTGATGATACCCATCAAGGTTGAAACATGTATGTGAGTAGGTCTAATGGCTTTGCATCTCATCCCAGCCTCTGTTTAAAAGCTGTGTTTAAAACAGCATGCATTGGCTTGAGGATTGGCTTGTGTAATACGAGTTTGAGACAAAAGGTGGCACTGAGTGCTCATTTGCATGTCATTTCCCAGAATCCCTTGCTGCAGTGGAAGCGCTGTATGCTGGGTGACAATGGGGAAAGACAGGGTTGCAGACCTGTCAAAGACATGCAAATGAACATACAGTAATATTTACAGTTGCTTTATGCTTTACTGTGGAGGGTTTTTGTGACTTTTTTTAACCACCATAACCTATATATATATATATATATAGTAACCAGGGAAATCCAAGTAACAAAGAGACAGCACACCGCAATATAATGAAGTAAATAAAGTGTATTAACAACACAGGGCAGCCAACGTTTCGGTCCTCAGACCCACACTGCCATGTCCAACCTTCTTTTTATGGTAACCCAATAATGTATTGTTAACCTATTTATACTATAGGTTTCTTTTGTATTATACTCTGGCCATTTTTAGTCCATTTTTGGGGGGGTTAACCTCCAGTATTGGACATTGCTGTCTCTCTATCATTTAGCTCCTCTGTGTGTTCAGTCCTGCTAGTAGCTTAAGGGGTTACAGTGTTTTTCTTGCTGGGCGGCACCCTTGCCTTACCAGCTCTGTGGTTTAGCCACTAGGATATCAAGCCGCTCAACTATTGACATTTGCATACACATGATGACTACATGCAGAGCTGCTCGCAATTAACTGTCTGGCTGTCAGTATCTGCATTTGCCTTTCATTGGTCTGCAGGCCTGAGTAGGCGGTACTCACACAGTTGTAGTTAATTTCATTGATTGTTTTTCATTTGGTGCAGGTGTGTTTTTAGTCACTGGTGGGGTATATTAAGGGGTCTGGATTAGTCACTGATTGCACTGCCCTGAGGAAGGTCCCACTCTGAGTACCGAAACGTTGGCTGCCCTGTGTTGTTAATACACTTTATTTACTTCATTATATTGCGGTGTGCTGTCTCTTTGTTACCTGGATTTCCCTGGTTACCCTGTAAATGTTTCTATATGGGACGAGCATCTGCCTTCATTTGAGAAACCGTGAGTGCAAACTAGTTTTTTATTGACTATATATATGTATATATTGTGATATATTGAAGCAAAAGGTGTTTGAGGGGAGGTACATAGGACCCAGCACCTTCCAGGGTGTGTTCCCTTCACTCTCACCTGAGCCCTAATTAATGAGCTTCAAGGTTAAAAGGCAGCACAGACAGGTCTGAAGGCACACACACACACAGACAGCCCTGTGAGATACTGCAAAGGGAAGCTGCAGGTACAGTGTCTAAAGTGGGGAAAGACCTTAGGTTTCCCCCACTGGTAGTTAGGGACTAAGCTGTATTAGTCAGAACTCTGAAAAGGAGTTAGGCTTTTTGTTTCTGTTTTATCTTATAAATTAACTCTGTTCCTGCTTTGTACCTGGCAAATAAACCCTCCTGTGCATCAACACTACGTTTCCTGCCTTTGATCTGGATAAAAGAGACTGCAACGTGGTGGGGACATCACAATTGGTGGAGTTTAATGCGGGCAGTCCACAAGGCAGTGAATGTGGAAAATGGAGGCGTTTCTATCCTCGCTCCAGTACAAGCAAACAGAAAATGCTGCTATTCTGTTGCGGGGTTTGCAGGAGATGTCAAAATCCCATAATGAGAGCTTACAACAGATTGCAAAGTCACAAATGGAAAGTACTGCGGCGTTAGTAAAGCAGATGGCGGTGTCCCTACATCAGACGCTAAAGGAAGAACAACACAAGGTGCAACTTTGCCTACACCGAGAGCTCCGAGTCTTGGGGGAGAAAATTACCGCCCAGACTAGCGTGGCCCCACAGGTCGCTCACCAGGTAAAATCGCACCTTATTCAGAAGATGACGATGGACGATGACGTTGAGGCGTACCTGTCAATTTTCAAGCACACCGCAGTGCGCGAAGGGTGGCCAGTTGAGCATTGGGCTGGAATAATTCCTCCTTTCCTGGTGGGGGACTCGCAGAAGGCCTATTATGACTTGGAGCTAGAGCAGGCGGAAAACTATGAAACCCTGAAGGCTGAGATTATGGCACGGCTAGGTGTCACTGTCGCATTTCGGGCCCAGCGGTTCCACTCCTGGCGTTACGATGCAGAAAAGGCTCCCCGCTCCCAAATCTACGACCTCATCCACTCTGCGCGGAAATGGCTCCAGACTGACGAATGTACAGCCGCCGCCGTCGTCGAAAGGGTCATCATAGACCGGTTCCTGAGGGGTCTTCCTCGCACCGTTCAGAAGTGGGTCAGCCAGAATGACCCCCAAAGCGCAGAGCAGTTGGTCGCTTTAGTGGAACGCCACTTTGCTGCTGAGGAGATGGCCGGGAAAACAAGTCCCGATGAGTTTCCCGGTCGCAGGTCCCCGCACATCAGGAGGTCCGGTAAGACTGTTCCTCGGCCTAGTGGCCCACAGGGACTCATAGACTCCCATAAAGGAGATGGAAATCCCACGGCCCATAGAAGGGACTCTAGCCCCAATCCTTCCAATAGACTGGAGAAAAACCCCCGACCCTGTTTTGGGAAGAACACTGAGTGCTACAAATGTCATGAACTTGGACATGTGGCGGCAGTTTGCCCTATGAACCTTGACCGAATGCAATGTGACATTTCTGTGGGGTATTTTTCGGGCGGGGTTCCTGCTGTTAAGCAGACTGTGATAGAGAAAGGTCATTTAGAGAGGAATAGGATGTGTGAAGTCAAAATAGATGGGATACCTGTAAGTGCAATGCTTGACACTGGTAGTACAGTTACGTTGGTCGCTGCACATCTAGTCCAGTCTGGGTTTCTACCAGGGGTCTCCTTACAGGTAACCTGTATCCATGGGGATGATCGTACTTACCCGGCTGCACAAGTGTACATAGAAAACCCCATCGGCCCAGTACATCATCAGGTCAAGGGTAGTGCCGAATCTGATGTATGAGGTACTAGTGGGTCAGGATTTCCCATGGTTTTGGGAACTGTGGGAAAGGAAGTCTGATTGTGTTCAGGATGTGCCCTTGAGGTCTGAGGTTCCCGATCCAGTAGACCTTGGTTCTGTATTAGAGGTTATGGCAGGTGAAGGACCTGAGGTTGAGGACACTCCAGAACTAGATTTTCAGGATTTACAGGTTGCTCCAGTAAAGTTTGCCTCTGCCCAACTAGACGATTTGACGCTAGTAAACGCCAAAGCCACAGTAGTGAGCATAAATGGGGTACCAGTTAACCCTGAGGTTACGCCATCACCACCCTACTTTATCTACAACAATGATTGGTAAATAGGGTGGAAAGAGATAACCCTGATAGGTTAGAGCAGTTACTCGTGCCAAAGCCCTTTAGAAGCCAGGTAATGGACCTGGCCCATAGCCATGTCCTGGGAGGACACCTAGCGGTAAAGAAAACCACTGATAGAATAAAGGCGCGATTTTATTGGCCGGGTCTACACAAAGACGTGGAACGTTATTGTGAGACATGTCCAGAGTGTCAAATGACCTCACCAGTAAAATCGTTCCGTTGTCCGTTAGTACCCTTGCCCATTATTGAAGTTCCTTTTGAACGTATCGGAATGGATCTGGTAGGCCCATTACCAAAGTCAGCACGGGGCCATCAATACATTCTAGTCATTGTAGACTATGCCACAAGATATCCGGAAGCGGTTCCCCTCTGGAATACATCTGCTAAAGGCATAGCCAAAGAATTAATGTTGTTGTTTACTCGGGTCGGGATCCCCAAGGAAAAATTAACAGACCAAGGAACACCTTTTATGTCCCGGGTTACGAAAGAGCTATGCAGGTTGTTGAATATCAAACATTTACACACCTCGGTCTATCACCCGCAAACCGACGGCCTAGTGGAGCGGTTTAACAAGACTCTTAAACATATGTTACGGAAGGCCATAGACCGAGATGGTAAAAACTGGGATTTTCTCTTGCCGTATTTATTGTTTGCCGTAAGAGACGTCCCTCAGGCATCTACAGGTTACTCCCCTTTTGAGTTGTTGTATGGGAGACACCCACGAGGTATACTGGATATGCTCAAAGAGACCTGGGAAACAAAGTCAACACCCCACCATAGCATAATCGAGCATATTTCCCAGATGCAGGATCGCATTGCAGCAGTGTTGCCGATTGTGCGACAACACATGCAGCAAGCCCAGAGTTCACAGCAGAACTCTTATAACAGGAATGCCAGACTTAGGGTGTTTGGGCCGGGAGATAAGGTGTTAGTGCTAGTACCTACAGTAGAATGTAAATTTTTGGCCACCTGGTGGGGACCCTACGAAGTCCTAGAAAGAGTAGGAGAGGTCAATTACAGAGTTAGTCAGCCCAGGAGGAGGAAGCCAGAACAGTTGTATCACGTGAATCTCCTAAAGCCCCGGAAAGAGAGGGAAGCGTTGGTTACTGTAGTTCGGACGGTACCATCTAGGGAACCTTCTGTTCCTGAAGTGAAAGTTGCTGACACCTTGTCTGGCCCTCAGAAACAGGAGGTAAAGGAGTTTCTTGTGCGCAATGCCAGAGTTTTCTCCCCTGTACCCGGGAGAACCTCGGTTATTGAGCATAACATCCATACAGAACCTGGGAAGGTCATACATCTTAAGCCCTATAGACTACCTGAGGCTAGGCGACAGGCCGTTAAAGAGGAGGTGCAGAAAATGTTGGACCTCGACGTAATCGAGGAGTCATTCAGTAACTGGTCGCGCCCTATCGTGTTGGTTCCGAAACCGGATGGCTCGATCAGGTTCTGTAATGATTTTAGGAAACTAAATGCAGTCTCCAAATTTGATACATACCCTATGCCACGGGTAGACGAACTGATAGACAGGGTAGGTGATGCCCGATACTTAACTACCCTTGATCTGACAAGGGGTATTGGCAG